>NC_042997.1:50350524-50365524 GCF_006345805.1 Octopus sinensis | reverse complement strand
TTAATAATAATAGTTTCAAACTTTGCCTCAAGGGCGGCCGTTTTGGGGTAGGATAATAATCGATTACATCGACTCCAGTCTTCAATAATCCATTCTACTAGAGTCACAAGGCCTGAAATTTCGGGGAAAGGGTAAAGTTGAATACATGGACCCCAGTGTTTCACTGGTACGTAATTTATCGACTTCGAAAAGATGAAATGCAAAGTCGACCTCCGCGCAATTTGAACTCAGAGCGAAAAGACGGACGAAATATCACTAAACACTTTGCCCGGCTTGCTAACGATTCTGCCAGCCTGAATAATAATAACAACAACAACAACAACAACAACAATAATTATAACTATAATACAAGGACTGAATGTTGTGGCTTATGTGCAAATACAAAAGTAGCTAACAATCACATTTTGTTGTCAAGGAAGCTTGCAAATTCGCAAGGGAACGTGACATTAATCCTCAATCAGGTGAAGAACCTGAAATCACTGCCACCAAGCAAGCAAGGATCGAGCAGTCTGAAAAAAAAGAACGGGTAGAAAAAAATTGAGGAGCGGTGGAGCCAGAAGCCTCTGCATGGACAGTATATACTTCGAAGCCGAAATGCTGATGTAGACCAAGCAACAACCCATCAATGGCTGAGAAGCTCAGGATTGAAAGCAGGAACTGAAGGTTTCATATTAGCGGCACAAGATCAAAGCTCTCTTAACAAAAACTACCAGGCTAACTTTCTTCAAAATGGTTCTGATCTAAATGCAGATTCTGCGACACATTTGGTGAAACAATAGATCATACCATCTCGGGATGTCCTGTGCTGACACCAAACAAATGCAAAAATGGCCACGATAGGGTAGAGCAGTATTTAAATTGGAAAATATGTAAACACTACCAAATCAGCACTACTGCTTACTAGTACGAACATCATCCTGAGACAGACGTTGAAGGTAAAAATGTCACTATCCCTGGAATCTTCCAGTCAACGCTGACAAAACGATCCAGGCAAATCGACCAGACATAGTCATTAAAGGTGGGATGAAAATACTTGTAGACTAATACATGTAAGCGTTCCCGCTCATGAAAGTATATCTGTAAAGGAATTTGAAAAGGTCCTGGAAATTGAAAGACAAAAGACGTGGCATCTTAAAGCAGGAACTGTTCTTGTCATTGTAAGCGCCATAGGCATGATGAAAAAGGGATGTCAGAAATATCTAGATAACATCTCAGGAGAACCAGGTCTCAGAGAGATCCAAAAGATTGTGCTGACAAGTACTGTCCACATCCTTAGAAAAACCCTTTCAATTTATATTCTGTGTTGTATTACATGAAGATATTTCGCTACTGTCCCCTCCACTTCCCCTCCCCACGCTTTCAGTCATACTGTAACATCTCTTATCCTTCACTCGCCCCCGGACGCTGGGTGTGTTTCGGCATGTGATTGTAACACACATGCAGATGAAAAGTAAATATCAACAACAACAATAATAATAACATAGTTGTGATGCATGTATCTGATGTACCCTTATCAGATGGGTAGTTATAATCGGTATATTGAGCTTCGTATATGTCTTCCCCAGTGTCACTTTTATGGCATGCGCTGCTCTCTTACTCAGTAACTATCCTTTATTGGCCACAAGGTCCGCGCTCAAAACAAAAGACGATACAACGCAAAGGACACTGGGGATTTACATTTAGTGAGTGTAAACTAACAACAATAAGATGAAATTAACAATAAAAAGTTCAAACAATAAAATTCGCCAAAAGTTGTGGATGCTCCACCCAGGGGAAATAAAGAAACCCCACTCATCCTGGACACCCCGAACACCAAGGGCAGCTCGAGTTAGCACTCGTCTCCATTTCCTCTGGCTTACAGCAAAAGCTCAGAGTAGGCTCTTTTACACAGACAATCCTTGTCACATTCACCCACCCGTCAACAAAAATACTGGGGCTGGGGAAAACAATTATCTCTCCTCTCTCACTTTCCTTTCGAAGTGGAACTCGAAAAATTCAGTCCACCAAACAGCTACCAAGCAGAGGAAAACTGTCTGCACTTCTCGGCCAAAAGAAAGCGGCGGGGTGATCCTCACAATGGGCTCGATCTATAACCAGATCCGTTCTACACGCGATAACAGCTGCGCGACAAAACTCCAGAAGTCAGCAGTTCCTGGACAGTGGACGGATGAATGCAGAACTGTTTCATAGCTCTACGCGCATCTCAGACATGCCCGTCTGAGAGCACTTCCGTGCCTGTAGAGCTTCTCATGACCTGGCGGAGCTCCTAGGTAGTACTACCAGGACGGATTTCTGGATATTATCCATAGGTCACAGTCCGGAAGTCTTCCAAAAATGACCAGCCAGTTGATCCCTCTCGACGCCAAGAAATTTCCCGAGGACGTCCTCAATCTTGACCGCCACTATAGAACTCCAAACTGTAACTTCTGCGACTCACATCACACTATTGGTAGAGGGTTGTGTGCGTTTGCCGACAGTAGGTACCAAGCGCTTTTTCTCGGTCTACTCTTAATCCAGGGCTGCGGCTCCGACAATGAGAAGAGCTGTAGAAACTCTCGTCTGACAACCGGCGACTACACCTGCTCACCGTCAATAATAATAGCAATAATAATGATGATTTAAATTTTGGTACAAGACCAGCAGTTTCAGAGGAGGGTATAAGTCGATTACATCGACCCCAGCACTCAACTAGTACCAATCGAAAGTAGTTAAACTGTATTTATCAATTCTACACGATCCCAAATGTATTTTCATAATCAATATGGTTAGCCAAGTCTAGATTTTAACAGACTTCTGTTAAAATAACAGGCTGGATTTAAAATCCCATACCTTTGTGTTATGTATGTGTGTGTGTGTGTGTGTGTGTATGTGTGTGTGTGTGTGTGTGTGTGTGTGTGTCTGTGCATTTTATACATCTGTAATTATACACTTACATGCTTATGTGTATATATACACACACATGCACACTTACACACACACGCACACACGCACACACACAATAATGATTTACAGAGTAACCTTAACTCCTCCTGTAGTTTGGGTTAACAGAGAACCCATTTATAAACTGCATTTTTGGCCGTATTGAGTTGATTAACTTGTTAGTTATTTAGAAGTATCTCCACGCGCAAATCTAAAGGAGAAATAAAATTGAAATTGGTCGGTTTTGAAGCATAATTAGAAGAAAAAAGAAAAATGTAAACAATGCAATGAATCTTTTGGAAATTTATGAGTAAACTGAATTCTTTAAGAAGAGCATATTGGTTTTCAATTTCTATTTAATGGGGAATTGTCATATATTTTACTGACAAATTTAGCCTGAAACAAAAGGTCGGAGTTAATGTTAACCTAAACTCTGAAGTAGAAATATTTACTAATACACTGAAAGAATGGCCTTTAGTTGCAAGGCGCCGAGCTGGCAGAAACGTTAGCATGCCGGGCGAAATGCGTAGCCGTATTTCGTCTGCCGCTACGTTCTGAGTTCAAATTCCGCCGAGGTCGACTTTGCCTTTCATCCTTTCGGGGTCGATTAAATAAGTACCAGTTACGCACTGGGGTCGATGTAATCGACTTAATCCCTTTGTCTGTCTTTGTTTGTCCTCTCTGTGTTTAGCCCCTTGTGGGTAATAAAGAAATAGGTATTTCGTCTGTCCTTACGTTCTGAGTTCAAATTCCGCTGAGGTCGACTTTGCCTTTCATCCTTTCCGGGTAGATAAATTAAGTACCAGTTACGCACTGGGGTCAATGTAATCGACTTAATCTCTTTGTCTGTCCTTGTTTGTCCCCTCTATGTTTAGCCCCTTGTGGGCAATAAAGAAATAAAAATTTTCTTTAGTTACAAACTACAACCGGTTCATATTGCTGCGTAATTTTAACGCATCTTAATTTCCATTTAGCTCTTTCACATGCATTAATTATTGCCAGCATCCATTCAGGTAACTATGTAAAACCGTACAATGTACGCACACGCGTACATCTGTTTGTCTGTCGGTATGTTAGTATGACATACACACACACACACACACACACACACATACATAACACAAAGGTGTATCAAGTCATATCAAGGTGACGAGCTGGCAGAAACGTTAGCATGCCGGATGAAATGCTTAGCGGTATTTCGTCTGCGTTACGTTGTGAGTTCAAATTCCGCCGAGGTCGACTTTGCCTTTCATCCTTTCGGGGTCGATAAATTAAGTACCAGTTATGTACTGGAGTCGATATAATCGACTTAATCCGTTTGTCTGTCCTTGTTTGTCCTCTCTGTGTTTAGCCCTTGTGGGTAATAAAGAAATAGGTATGTTAGTATGCATGTATGAATATAGGCATGCATACAATATACGAGGGGAGACCCAAAAGAAACCGGAATTTTGGAATATTACTTTATTCCCTTAGTTTTCCGTGTTTACACTTATTTTGCCTTCAAAGTATTTTCCCTTTGAGGCAATGCATCGGTCGAGACGCATTTTCCACTGTTCCATGTAGCGAGGGATCTCTTGCCAAGTGATGTCTTTTAACGCCTCCGTCGTTTTCCTTCTTCACCTCTCTCACATTTGCAAATTCCGTAGCATCAGCTTTCGTCACCAGTGATGACCTTCGAAAAAAGGTCCGGATTAACTTCCAACTGTTCTTTCAGTTCACAACAAGCATTCAGTCGTGATTTCGTTTGATCTTCCCTGAGCAAGCGAAGTCCAAATTTTGCTGCAACTCTTTTCATTCTCAATTCATCGCTCAAAATTCGTTGGTAGCAGCTCCAGGATACACCAGTAATATCAACAAGTTCGTCAATTTTTCGGTGACGGTCCTCCAAAATCAGTTCATGAATTTTCGTGATGTTTTTATTCCTTCGGGAGGTCGACGGTCACCCTGAACGAGGTTGATCCTCAAGAAACAAACGACCACTCCTAAAGCGTGGAAACCACTTTTAAACTTGTGTGTTGCTCATGGCAACGACCTTGTAAGTCGTTTAAAGCATGACAACTGTTTCGACAGTCGTCTTCCTCAGCAAAAAACAGAATTTCATAAAATCACCCAAAAATCGATGAACAGGAGAGAAACACTGTAAAAGAAAGACGCGCCACATGGCAGTAAGACACCCCCCTCCACTAAACAACGCCAGGCGGCAGACTGATGCCTGAGAATCGTATAAAATGGCTCCTAGCGTCGGGAGCGTGAAATATAACGGGCTTGTCTCACAGAGAACGTTTCCTATTACTTTTGGCTGCCCTCTCGTACCTATGCTTACAATCTTGATATTTCTTCAGTATATTTTACAGGTAAAAGATGCACATGTTTACCCTAAAGAAAGGTAGATGTAGAGGAATGGTCATTCTAATGAACAATGTTGGCATATATAGACATACATATATACATATACATACACACACACATACACACACACACACAAACACACACACACATACATATATATATATATATATATTTTTTTTTCTGTAATAACATAAAAAAAAGGCTGTGTAGATTTTAGAACATTTATAAATAGAAGGTCTTACAGCTGTTTCTAGTATATTTATATTTATATTTTTTCTAAAATCTACAGACCCTTAGTTGTTTATCTCATTATGGAAAAAAAATTATATACACACTCTGACATATAACCTACGCTGGACCCCTTATGCGCATAATCACCGAACCTGGAACTTAACTAGGGTCTACCCATAGCACTTACGCAGCATTGCCTGACACCTTTGGGTCTCACTGACACCATCACCTCTCATAGCCTCTCTCTCTCTGTATATATATAGTAATAGTAATGGTAAGACAACAAAAGAATGAATGAGACCTTGATATGTAAATAGAGGAATTTATCTGTAATATAATATGTGACAATTATTCTGTTATCGATGCCGGTGCAGGTTTCCGTCCCGACATCCGAAACTCGGAGTTTTATTATGGCAACCGAATAATTGTCACATATTTTATTACAGGTATATATACGAGGCATCAATCTGAAGAAATCATATTGGGTTTGGTATTGTTATTTTTTAGACCATCAAACACCACTTTTAATTGTGAGTATCAAAAATGTATGTGTGAAAAGAACTGCGTTGATATGAATTATGATGGCTTCTCTGTCGGTCTCGACAATGAGCGCACAAATACTTGAACAACTGAATTCCTACTCATAAGATAAATGTAGAAGCAGATGTGTATTCCACAGACACATGTTTCATTAACATAATTTTCTGAGCTAAACAGCACGATACAATATAACAAAGCTGAACTTTAGAAGTACATATGCAATTCGGAGAGAGAGAGAGAGAGAGACAGACAGACAGACAGAGACAGACAGAGACAGAGACAGACAGAGACAGAGACAGACAGAGACAGAGCGACAGACAGACAAAGACAGACAGGCAGATAGACAGACATAGACAGACAGGAGAATCAATTCAAGTACTAGTATGTTGTCTTGAACTCGAGAAAGTAAAACAAACCTGACCTCGTCAGGATTTGAACTCAAAGTAGAGAGAACCACAACGAACGCCACAGGAGATTCTTATCCGACGCTCTAAGAATTCGTCAACCTTGATATAAATTCTGTCAAATCAGAGTCTCGATATAATTTTAATGATGCATCAATTTTAATGAAGCTTTGAATAAGCGTAGGAATTCACAACTATTCATTTCATTATTGATCAATTCTTAGATTAGGTGTAACTAATCTTAATAGAGTGTTGAGTTTGAAGGTGGCGAACTGACAGACTCATTAGCACGCCAGGTGAAACGCTTAGCGGCATTACGTCCGTCTTTACGTTCTGAGTTCAAATGTCGCCGGGATCGATTTTGCTCTCATCCTTTCGACAACGATAGAATAAATACCAGCTGGGCAATAGGGTCGATGTAATCGACTCACCCCTCCTCCGAAATTTCTGGCCTTGTGCCAAAATTTGAAACCAATATAGTATTGTATCCAGAAATATTTCTGTATTGCTCTTTACTACTCTACTAATTATTAATTTCGTTGCGAGGACGATTTTGGTAAAGTATTGTATTACTTTCATTATGATAGTGTAAGATAAGTCGGCGACCGAGCAGAATCGTTAGCATGGTGGAGGAAATGCTTAGCAGCATTTTGCCCGTCGTTACGTTCTGATTTCAAATTCTGCCGAAGTTGACTTTGCCTTTTATCTTTGCCCTGTCGGTAAATTAAATACCAATGAAACACTGTGTGTATGTATGTGTGTGTATGTGGGGGTTGTTTCGATGTAATCGAGTAGTTTCCTCCCCGCAAATTTCGGACCTTGTACCTTTAGTAAGAAGGATTATGATAGGTTGTGATTTTAAGCCCACTACATGATTTGAAGGCTAATCAATGCGTTTCTAGTCGGGTTACATAAATCAACATTACCCCAGTTCACTTAACTAATAGGTTTCTATGTTTTTTTTATTTATAACGAAAGGGGTGTTGAGGTTCAAACAACCATTTGAGAATCTTCCGATCAGGTGAAGTGAGTCAGTTGAATCATTTAGAAAACCTTCCCTGATGGTGGTGGTGGTGGTGGTGGAGAAGGAAAGAAAATAGAAAGAGGAATAAAGAGAATGAAGAAGAGAAAATGAGGAATGTTATTTTTATGAGAAAGTGAGAGAAGGAGAATAAAGAACGAAAGAAAAAAAACATCATATTCTCACACACCCGTATGCAGAGGGTCGCGGGGTAAGAATATGTTGTGATGCTCATATCTACCTATTGAATATTGGTTTCAAATATTGGTACAAAGCCAACAAGTTCAGTAGTGGGTGGGGGGTTAGTGCTCAACTGGTGCTTATTTTATCGAACCCGGAAGGATGAAGGGTAAAGTCGACCCAGGCAGAATATCTACCTGCTAATTATTCATGAAAATGTCTGTTCGCGATTACATAGACGCCTAAAATAATTAGTGTAAGTGTTGTACAAATCATTAACTTATACTTGCGTGTGCGTGACGGCTAAGTATAAAATTAAGCGAAACAATTCTAAATAGAACTAAACCACAACAGCAAGATTTGCTTATATTATAACACATACAAGACAAAACGAACCAATAACCGAGCCTCTATGCAGTCGCTGGAACCGGTAGAAATAACAACCAAATCTCCCTTAAACCACAATTTATCATTTTCAAAGAACACGCTGAACAAAGTAATTCTAGACACAGTAAAGATGAAATGGCTCCCGGCTGGAATGCGCCACAAAAACTGACCTGGGAATGAACAGTAACATTTATTAATAATGTTTTGCTGTAATAATAATAAGTATTTAAATAAAAAAAAACATCGCCTCCACAGCGTAAATATTTTGCAATTGTAACCATTTTCTCAATAAACCGTAAAATAACAATCAGTGGGTTGCATGAGGTGTCATGTTTTTGAAATAACGAGAAATTTCTGATAGCGTATCAGCATATCTGAATATAATGTTATTTTTATAACTCAACACCCTCTTAGGGATTTTAAAATAGCTTTAACATAACAAATGAAATCCATGTTTACAAAATTACCTTTATATTCACAGAAAGCACCAACGATAACATGACTAATATGCTGTATTTTCTTACAGCTTGAAAGATAATTCTTGCATATTAGGATTGCATACATACTTGTTTGAATGCTATTCTACATATATTAATATTATATTAAGAAAAATGGTGGCGAACATTTCGTCCGTCTTTACGTTCTGGCTTCAAATATGCCAGGGTCTGTTTTGCCTTCCATCCTTTCGGGGCTGATAAAATAAGTACCAGTTGCGAACTGGGATCAATTTAAATGACTTAGCTTCTCCCATAAAATGCTGGCCATGTCCCAAACTTTGAAACCAATATTATATTATAAAAATTCATTTAGTACTGAACTAATATGCTGTATATGCTTTGACTTGGGTTTTCAACTCCATCATAGTGTCATTGGCTGCCATTGCGAGGAATGGTATGTTTTGGGTATTGTTTAGACTTGACAGAACCTATCTCTCTCCACGTCTAGCCAAGTCAATTTCTTCAGGAGAGATAGACAGAACGTGAAGGTGAGAGAGAAGAATCGACCCCAGTACAAGACTGTTACTTTATTTATCGACCTCCAAAAGACGAAGAACAACGTTGTCCTTTCAGAACTGGCACAATAACCGCAAAGTTATTCAATGCTCTTCGACTCTGCCAATAGGACGTCTCTATTGAATATCTTTGTAGCTTGAATGTATTTGTTGTTTATCTATTTGTATATCTACTTCAGGGAAGTCACCGAGCTGGCAGAACCGTTAGCGCGCCGGGTGAAGGACATAGCGGTATTTCACCTGTCGTAACGTTCTGAGTTCAAATTCCGCCGAGGTCGACTTTGCCTTTCATCCTTTCGGGGTCGATAAATTAAGTACCAGTTACGTACTGGGGTCGATATAATTGACTTAATCCGTCTGTCCTTGTTTGTCTCCTCTGTGTTTAGCCCCTTCTGGGTAGTAAAGAAATAGGTATTTCGTCTATCGCTACGTTCGGGGTTCAAATTCCACTAAGGTCAACTTTGCCTTTCATTCTTTCGGGGTCGATTAAATAAGTACCAGTCACGCACTGGGGTCGATGTAACTGACCTAATCCCTTCCCCCAAATTTCAGGCTTTGTGCCTATGGTAGAATAGAATTGTTAGCAT
Source organism: Octopus sinensis (assembly GCF_006345805.1). Classification (NCBI taxonomy): domain Eukaryota; kingdom Metazoa; phylum Mollusca; class Cephalopoda; order Octopoda; family Octopodidae; genus Octopus; species Octopus sinensis. The sequence goes on along the minus strand of NC_042997.1, from coordinate 50,355,894 downwards.
GCCGAAAAAATGCTTGCTGGCATTTCACAGCCCTTTATGTTCTGAGTTCAAATTCCGCGGAGGCCGAGTTTACTTTCATATTTTCGAGATCAATAAAATAAGTACCACTCAAGTACTAAGATCGACGTAATCACTTTTTCCTTCCCTTCAAAAACTGCTGATCCTATGCCAAAATTTGAAGCCATCATATATGATTTATACTTGTGAGCTGGCGGAAAAGTTAGCGCGTCGGACAAAATACTTCTAGTAGTTTAGGTTTTAAGTTCAAATTCCGTTGAAGTCGATTTGGTTTTTTATCCTTTGGGCTTTGATAAAGCAAACCACTTGTCAAGTACAGGGGTCGATGGTATCGACTGACACTCGGGTCGAGTGTATCGACTGACTCCCTCCTTTTAAAACTGGTGGCGTGTGCCAAAATTAGAAAAATATATATGCTTATCTGCATAAGCTTATTTCAATCTCCCTTTGTACAATTATACAATATTATACGAATAAAATTTTAGAGGAATCATGACATCTGTTTCAAATGCATATATAGTTATACTTATCTCAATTCTATTTTAAGGTAGCATTTAATGTATAAACCTTTTGTCGAGTATGGTCGGCTTGGTGACTGACACTTTATAGAAGTCATGGGTAAACTGTGGCCCGCTGGACTTATTGAATGGCACGCTTAACGAAAAATTACCTTGAATGTTTTTAGTAGTGAAGCAAGCTTATTAATGAGCCATGTCTCATACAGCCCTCTTCTCAAACAGGTGGCCTACGCATGCTTTACTGGCTATAATATAAAAAGATGATAAATTATATTTTTTTAAAATTTAAATTAATGTAACCAATCGATTTCCCTAGTAGCTCAGGAGATTTAGTTTTTATGCAATTAACCGAAGTATGCTATTAATCGAATCAGCGCGTTATGCGATGATTTGTAAAATTATATATTGCCTGTAGCATTTAATTTTTTTTTTATTTACAATACGTTTGGAATATACGTAATTTACTTGCACTCAAACTAGACCAAGCTATTTTTCAATAGAAATGTATTGGTATAACAATTATTTGACTTATTTATCATTAATCATGAAGATTTTTCATTTAAACTTGATATTCTTCATTTACCGAAGCTTAATCAGATACACAATTTCTTAGAATAACCTCCGGATATCCTTGTTCTACTTAATGATAAAAAGCTACGGTCATACGTAGTAAGAAAGAACTAACTGGGCCATTCGAAGGAGAAACTTGTCAATAATGAAAAGTAAATAGAGAAATAAATAAAATATAAAGGCATCTCTTCACCTCTTCGTTTTACCAATTTTATCAAGATTAAAAGTATAATTATTGAAGATTTTATGACACTTTCAATCCGAGCTTCGACAGTTTTTGATTTATTGAAATGATGAAAGAAACGTGAATTCTTTTAATTCTTTGGCATCGATTGTTTGTAAACATCAAGTTTTCGCTATCACTCTTCATATTAAAACACATATTATATTTCAAGCGACATTTTGAAAGATTTTACTCGAAATTTTAAAAAAATATACACAAATGTTACGTAATTACTGAAATTGACGTCATTTCCATATGAAATTAACAATTAATTTCGCATAAATTGGCTGCTTAATCGTTAGATGTTTTGAAAAAAAATGTGCAACTAATCAAATTATGCAATTAACCGGAATTATTAAATAAATGACTATCGAGAATTCTTAAGAAAATCCTCAGGACCTAATGAAGATTAAGGCATGAGTACATTTTTGTACACAGTATAATAACCCAAACTGAAAACTGGAAGAGGTAGGCATATTTAAACTAATAGGTTAAAGTTAATGTATGGATACACATACACTACCAATGCATCCCGGCGTTGCCCGAATGTTATGACCTACAGCCACATTGTATTATTTGTTCCTTTCTTATAGGCAGAATCGGTACAGCAGATATATAATGAACTGGATTACTGGAGTAATGGAAGTTATTCTTGGTTTAAAAGTGAAGGGGGGCGGGGTATAATTTGCATGAGTTTGCATGAAAGTGCTTTCTGTTCTTAAGAAGGATCACAAACTATGAATTCTTTCACGTATAAAAGGAGGTTTGTTCAAAAATCACGTTTTTAAAATTTTAATTCCTCTCCCGTCCCCACCGCAATTTCTTAATTTGTAACATTTTTTCTAATATGTTTTTTTTTTATCCATGTAGAAAAATACAGACATTAACGAATCTGAGAAATATTTTCTTTTTAAAGTTTAACTTTTCTGAAAGAAACACTCATTGCCACTTCTCCCACATTGTCCACCCATCACCTAACCACTTTCGAAAAGCTAAAGGCACTCAATATTTCACTTTCGTCTTATGTTTCACGAATGCGTACAATTGTACTGAAATAGCAGGCGTAAAAAATATCAAACCGCCACCAGAAAACCCGACATGATGTAACAACAGGCAAATGGCATTATTTCTGAAGAAACTTCCCCACTTTCCAAAGAGCTAAAAGTGAAAGATTGGGAGTTTGTAACTTTTTGAAAGTAGTGAAGTGATGGGTGAATGTTTGGGAAGGAGATTTTAGTGTTTCTTTAAGAAAATAGAAAGAAGAAAATTCTTAAAGATTCGAACTCTGTCCACCACCACCCGTGGATAATCCAGAAAAAAATTCGAAAAAAGTTTTAAAAAATGAAGAAATTGGGGTGGGGACGGAGAAAATTAAAATACTGAGAACGTGTTTCTTGGGAGAAATCCTAATCTCTTGGATTGAAAACATACGAATCGGAAGAAATTTTGGAAAAAATCTGGGGGTGGAGGGGCACAGATGTCACCTCGAACATTCTAGAAATAATAAGAAGTAAAGGAAGGATTTCTGGTAGAACTTCCTTTTACGTTTATATCGAAGATCAAGTTTCTAAATCCTGGTCATCACAAACACGAATTACAGAATAGGATGATTTCAATTGGATTTGTGCGTAACTGGTACTTAGTTAATCGACCCCGAAAGGATGAAAGGCAAAGTCGATTATATCGACCCCAGTGCGTAACTGGTACTTATTTAATCGACCCCGAAAGGCAAAGTCAACCTCGGCGGAATTTGAACTCAGAACGTAGCAGCAGACGAAATACCTATTTCTTTAGTACCCACAAGGGGCTAAACACAGAGAGGACAACCAAGGACAGACAAACGGATTAAGTCGATTATATCGACCCCAGTGCGTAACTGGTACTTAATTTATCAACCCCGAAAGGATGAAAGGCAAAGTCGACCTCGGCGGAATTTGAACTCAGAATGTAACTGCAGATGAAATACGGCTACGCATTTCGCCCATCGTGCTAACCTTTCCGCCAGCTCGCCGCCTTAACACAGTACGTAAATTACCATAACTAGATATTAATGTATTTTGTGTGACGCTCTAATGCCTCTATCAGTTGAGCGTCCTTTGACTTTATTTTATTATTACCTTTTAATTAGAAATCACTCCGAAGTAGACAGCAAGTGCTTTAGCTGCAGGCTTCAAAATTTATTAACTCCCGGTTTGAGTTTTTGAGTTTTTGAATTTTCCTGTTGCGTTGTTAGTGCTTGCTGGAAGAAAGGGCAAAGGTTTCTGGTCGAAGTAGATAATTGACTTACGTTATGTATTTCTATGTTCTTTGAGTGTATATTTTGGTGAGTGATTTCGAAGAGTTTGGTAAGTCAATTTGCGCGCTGGTGGAGTCTCGGTGTATCACTTAACGTTATTATTGTAGCACGACGTGTGAACCGGCTGTCGCAGTTGTCAATGCTGTTTGTTATATGATTTAGGCTGGGAACAAATGATTGCTAGTTTTCCTTGATGTATTAGTTTTGATGTTTCCTTGTCGATTCCATTGATGGTAGCCTTGTTCTAATAATGTTAGCTATTTCAGTTATGCAAGTGGAATTGTATTTCTTAAGTTGACTTTTGGAATATGCTTTATATTTTGCTTAATTTATATACAGTTGTCAAAGTAGGCGACGGTATGGTTGTTCTCCTAATCTGACATATTTTGTTGATAATGATTTTTCTAAGTATTTTCCTTGTTTCTGAAATGCATTTCCTTTCTAACAATTACCGTGTCTGTTTCGAGCGATGTCATCGCTTTGAGATTTTAACCTCACAGGATGTGTTTTCGTTTCTGTATGCTCAAATTTCGTCGTTCGGTCGGTGTTCTCTCCTCGAGCATGACCATCCCTTTTCTGGAATGCTTTTAGGATACCTTCCACATGGTGGAGAGGGTATCCTAAAAGAGAAATCTTGCTCGAATGTTTTCAACTAAGAAGACTCTCTAGGGTCACTTTGCCCGGGCGTTAGAGGTAAATCGTAAGTCTACCATACAATTAGTCTACTGCAGGGTTTGAATTCAAAGTATAAAGAGCCGGATCAGATTCGGTAAAGCATCCAACCCTACTCTTGATCCTAACAATTGCACTGGTCCTCTGCTCTACAACGTTTACTTTTTGACTCTGCAAGACAACGCTGAGATCGGTAAAATTTGAATTCAGGACATAAGAAACCGAATAAATAACACAAAATATACTACGTTTATATATTTGTTGTGCAAGATTTTTTATGTGAAGTCGTGTGTTGAAACAGACATTGTTGTATTTCGGTATGGTCATTTTGCCAGTTTAGCCAATAAAAACACACGCACTATATATTTGGTGTTACTTTGCTTCAGTATTATTTATTTTTTACATTAATCTTAATCTTATTTCGGCCAGAGTTCTTTCGTCACACTCCTGTGACCGCATCAGTGGTCCTTTGCTTTCTTCTTTCTTATTTGTGTCTTTCCTTACTAACACCAAATATATAGTGCGTGTGTTTTTATTGGCTAAACTGGCAAAATGACCATACCGAAATATGACAAAATATACTGTTCTACCACTTCACCTTGCTGAAGATGATCTCCTGTCAACACTTGTTCCATACTGTATCTTAACTTTAGTAAGGTGAAACTTATATCTTACTGGTTTTTCTTTCGTTTCTCTGTTTCTTAACCCTACCGTTCAACTACCAGTGTAACGAATGTCGTTTTACGTTATGCAATGCATCATTCCGTTACTATGGGGAGAAAGTAGATTTGTGAGAAATTTGGTTGCTATCTCTACCAAATCTCGCAGTTTCGCAAAGTGGTCTTCATCGTCATGAAAACTAGTTGCATTGTTTATTATATTATGGTACATATGTTGATATAAAACTCGTTGAAAGAAACAGGAATAACTAAACGATATAATAATTCTTGATATCACTTCAACACAATCTTTAGCATACAAAATAGAGATTGCGTCAAAACGCCAAACACCAGACACATCTGTCACTATTCCTTACCAGTCTCAGTATTGTTAATGATAGCTAGGAATGCAAG
>NC_042997.1:50318024-50345524 GCF_006345805.1 Octopus sinensis | reverse complement strand
CAGTGAGCTGAAGAATCATTCACAACTGTATATCCGAAAGAGAAAAGAAAAGAAAACCTAAGTGATTCGGTGAGTAAAGTATTTATTAATTAAAAGAAAAAATGCTAAGGTACATTACGAACAGCTTGAGAAAGATGCACCAGTTACCGGCGCTGTTATTGAAGCAGAATACGTTTGGTTATTCCCAAAGCTGTGAGATATTGCATAGCTGCCAACTCAGATAAAGTTGCTGTAGGAAAAAAACTCGCGAATTTTGCGAGGTTTTGAAGAATGATATTTCGTTATTATGCCGAACATAAATTGCAGTGAGACTCTATTGTTGTTCTGTTTTTGTTTTGAAAGCTTTATAAGTGAACCTACATCACCTGACAGGTAAAAACCAGATTGTGTGGATATAAACCAATACGGGATAGGCTAAATTTACTTTTCTCCGCCAATACTTCAAGAGTTTTGAATGTGAAGCCACACTTGATGTATAATTCAGACATTTCTTTCAATAATACCAAATAGTTCAAGCTGGATGTTCACTGGGCTCTCAACTCAAATGCCTGGGTTGTCAGGTAAATCTTGAAAAATATTCATTTTGTGAACTTCAGTTCTCTTTTCCATAACCTGTACATAAATACGTGTTGAATTGGATTCATTTGATTTTCTTTTTTGCGATTCTATGGAAAAGAAAATGTATAAATTCGCCCGTTTTTTCAGGGGAGATGGAAAACTTTCAGTATAACGATATCAGGTTACCTAAGCAAAGTGTGAGGGAAACATTAGCCGTGTTCTCAAACAATTAGTAGATAATATTTACTGCCCAAGAACAAAAAAGAGTCATTTTTGGAGTAACGTTACTTAGGTGTTTGTATTACTACCTAATAATGGTTTCAAGTCCTGACATAAGGCCAACAAGCTCGAGAGTTTGTGTAAGTCGATTACATCGACCTTAGTTTGCAACTGGTACTTATTTTATCAATCTCGAAAGGCTGAAAGGCAAAGTTGACCTAGGCGGAATTTGATCTCAGAACGTAAAGACGAACGAAATACCGCTATGCATTTCGCCCGGCATCGTAATGGTTTTGCCTGTTCGCCGCCTTATACATTTAATATTATAGATTATGTTGTTCCCTAGTACACATACTTAAAAAAGGGATCTATTGCGACTTGCCTGTTGCAGTTGAAAGGAATCTTGTAGCAAAATCATTTTTACATACCGAAAAGAATAATCATCCCGCTCACACATACATGCATACACACTCATCTATATGTACATTTTTCTTACTCTTTAAGTCCTTTGTTCTTTTACACGTTTCAGTCCTTTTTTGATTGCAGCTTACAAGAATATTCTGTTGTGTCTGAGGAGAGTCATTTTTCTTTGTGCCTTATAATGTAACACACTCACCGGTAAAAGTTTCCACTTATTTCTTATTTATATTTTCCTAAAATTTTCGTTGCGTCTTGCAACCTTTTCAATAGTTTTGACTCTCAAAACTATTGAAAAGGTTGCAAGATGCAACGAAAATTTTAGGAAAATAAAAATAAGTGGAAATTTTACCGGTGAGTGTGTTACATAATAAGGCACAAAAAGAAAATTACTCTCCCCAGACACAACAGAATATGCTTCAACACACGAGCTCATATAATGAATCTTGCAAACCAAATCCCAAAACGAAATAGATTACAAGAATGTATATCATTATTCAGTTTTATTTCAAGATTTCTTGCCAATAGAGAGCTGGTTTCTAACCTGGATTCAAGGCTCCTCCAATGGAATTTCAACATCAAAATCAATACCAGGGTTTTTTGGTAGTATGTATTTATATGTGCAGCTTTGTATGTTTCGCTTTATGTATGTAGACATATCTAGACATGCTCATATATATTTAAATGACAAATTTCTGGGAAGTTTTACAGATTTTTACAGTCCTAGTGATGGATTGAATCTGTAGATTTTCCCCTTTCTGGTTTTGAGAAGTCTAATTCCTCAAGATTGGTATTTAGGCAGTGTATTACATATCCTAGGGCCCCAACAATTACAGGTATAAACCTGAACTTGTAATCTGGATAGAGCAACTGCAAATTTCTCAAAAGTTCAGTGTAGGTGTTCTCTTTTTCACTGATCTTCTGCTGCATGTTTACATCCACTGGTCAGCTAATTTTCATAACTGTGCACAGTTTCTCTTTATCCCAGATCATTATATCAGGCCTGTTGTGCCAACATTTTATTGACGTCCTCACTGAGACATTCCACCTTTTTATTATTAGTGGCTATGGCTTCTATCCTACTGTGGGTTGCTTTTTCTTTGTCTTTGGAGTTATCCTTCTGACGGATTTCGTTACAGAGTGTCCTTGCTACATCATATCTCATCGGTAGATAATACCATGTTAAGATTTTCGGACAACTGCTTATGATGCGGGTGATATCTTCGGCGTTGACTCGACAAAGTCTGCATCGGTTTTCACGTTTCACTGCTTTTCCTGCATCTCTGTCCCGTTTGTGCATCAGATACTTGGTTGATATTTCCTTTCCTGATTGCAAACGTATATCCTTCAAAGTGGGAGGTAATACTCCGGCTATTGGTCCATGATAAACTGCTTTGATGATCGATGTTACTATCATCACGAAGCTTTCTACTAACATATCCATGCATAGTCTTCTGCTCATATAAGCTCATCCTTTCATCTGATGATACGTTGCGGTAGAGTCGTGCGACTTCTTTGGGCATGTATTCTAGGTTATCAGACAAAGAATGTTGCTCAAGAAGCTATCTTCTAAGTCTTGTGATGTTAGCAGCCTCATGTATGCAAACTTGGTCAAGGGATGCACTTCGAAACTTGGTGGTTAAAAGATGTTGCCGAAGGGATATGATACGACATTCGAAGGCATTTTAGATCGATTTTAAGCCTCTGTCGCCTTGTTTATGTTTTAGGTAGAGGCGGTCTACGTCACAGTTTGTGTGGAAATTATGGGTGCTTCATAGTATTTCTCGGGTTTTCACATCAATGGTTCGGATCTCATCAAGCGTCCAATCATACATATATGTATGTATGTATGTATGTATGTATGTATGTATGTATGTATGTATGTATGTATGTATGTATGTATGTATGTATTTATGTATGTATGTATGTAATTTATGTATGTGTGTGTATGTATGTATGTATGTATGTATGTGTATGTGTGCATGCGTGTGAAGGTGTGTGTATATGTATGTGTATATCTCGTCAAAAATACCTTTTTCATCTCAGTAATCATTATGAATACCAAGTGTGTTCCTAACCTATTTGTTGTGATGTTTAGATAAGGCATTTCCACATTTAGGAAATCGTCATTAGGAAAAAACCTAAATGTTTCATTGTTGTAAAATATACTGAAGGAAAACTTATGGATTTCTGGGAGTATGTGATCTTTATACATTTCGGTGTGAAATTACAATCTTGTATAACATACAGTAGGTCTCCCCTATCATTTAATGCTAATCAATCTGGATTAAACAGACAGTTGAACAAAGCATTACGGCTTTTACAATAGCCCCTGCATGTATATGATTGCCTATCTTCTGCAATGTGTATTTCGTTATTTAAAAGAGGAGATCATGATTTGTGGAAGGCTGCTGTTTTATTCATGTTGAACTATTCCTTACCAGTTTCTTCCTTCGTTCGTATGATCCGGGTCTTTTTTAGAATAACATGTTTACACTGAATTGTTAGATACTTGAGGCTAGAAATGAAAGTACCAAATTTGAAGCCCTTTAGGAACCCACGTTTGGTAAATATTTGCATTTAACCCATTGCTGTGTGGAGCAGCGATTCTGAAACCTTTCCAAATCACTCCATTTTACACCGCACTTCATTTACAATAGTTTTTACCTTATATCGTTATCAAGAATCGCGGATCACGTAATACTACAAAATATTAACAAACATAGGTGTTAAAAGGTGTGGCAGGAACAAACCTACCATTAACTTACGGTTTGGCATCGCATGTAATGACCACTTAATAGCTATCAGCAGCCTCTGACAGCATTGGAGATATAGTACCCATTGTGAGAACCAATGATATGGATGGAGACGTGCTTCAAATTTACACTTTGATGTTGACTTCTATTTTTCCATGTTTAACATTATCGATTAGTTTATGATGCGTTAAGGAACATACTATGGAAATAACGGAGCGTTTCGGAAAACGTCCAAACGTTAACATGACAAATGGGATTGCATGCCAACATATTATTAACTAACACACAATTGATTTATTTCTTGTTGGATGACGTCAAATTGTTGCTGGTGTCATTATTGCTGTACAGAGTTTAATGTCTCGAGTTTTTCCACGCAATCACGACACTCGTCATTTCAAACCTGGCTCTTTAATTTGCTCCAAACATCTAACCATAATCTTTACCTTCTAGCAACAATAGACAAATGTATTGAATACTTATTGACTAACCACTTACACGCATCCATATAAACATTTATATCTATTTATCTAATTCCTACTTCTTAACATCTCTCACCCCCTCTCACTTCATATCTCTGCATATGCTTACATACATACATACATACATGCATGCATGCATAGATACATACATAATACATACATAAATACATACATACATATATATATGTATAAATGTATGTACATATTCAGAAATATAGATATATTACTATGTATATGTAACTAAATTTCTGCGTTTGGCTGGTTGGCTGGCTATCTATCTATCTATCAATCAATCTATCTATCTATCTATCTATCTATCTATCTATCTATCTATCTATCTATCTATCTATCTATCTATCTATCTATCTATCTATCTATCTGTCTGTCTGTCTGTCTGTCTGTCTGTCTGTCTGTCTGTCTGTCTGTCTGTCTGTCTATCTATCTATCTATCTATCTATCTATCTGTCTGTCTGTCTGTCTGTCTGTCTGTCTGTCTGTCTGTCTGTCTGTCTATCTATCTATCTATCTATCTATCTATCTATCTATTTATCTATCTATCTATCTATCTATCTATCTATCTATCTATCTATCTATCTATCTATCTATCTATCTGTCTGTCTGTCTGTCTGTCTGTCTGTCTGTCTGTCTGTCTATCTATCTATCTATCTATCTATCAATCTATCTATCTATCTATCTATCTATCTACATAAACATCCTAGATATCGGTGTTTCGGAAAACAAGGACTGGCTGGGAAAGAGAATAGAGTTCCTCTTCCACATAAGTCAAGAGGACATAAATAAAATCCCCACCCACGTACATCTTGAGGATGGCCGCAAGTAGTCGAGGGCAGAAGGCCACGATGCTATACATGTGGCAGTGAGGCACACCTCAAAAAGGAGTGCAAATCTGCCGCAAAATTACAACAACAACAACAGCCACAGGAAAAATCACAAAAGCCAGGATTATTGCCCACACCACAATATGGACAGCTAGTCAAGAAGCTGTATGCGGAAATGCAGGAAAAAAAACAAAGAACAAACCAACCCAACCAAACAACACCAACACCAGCGCCAAGAACAGAATCATCACCACCAACAACAAATAAACCAATTCCAACACCAAGAATAACAACGAAGAAGACAAGCACCAAGGATGTAGGAGAGACAATAACCACAACAAACCCCCCAGCAACACCCTCCCCGCGCACCACAACAATATCTACAACCGCACAAACACACCCAGACGCTTTACCCTTGCCCCTGCTGATTCGTCAGACTTTTCATCTAACGATGAAAGTTCGACAGAATGGCAAATAGCCACAGGGGGTAAAAGAAAAAGATCAAGAAAAACCAAACAAGAAATCGCAACCAAAGCAGGGAGATACCTGAAACCTGGAAAACTCCATACACAACAAAACAAGCACCAACACCACAAAAACAATGCTATCAGCGATAGACACAAAAGACTCCAAACTAATGGAGTACATCACAGGATACACAAACATTGTGAAGATGACTTTAAAAATAGCAATCATCCACGCACTACACCACCCAAACACATCAAAATACTACACATCACACAAACACAACACCACAAACTCAAAGCCCTCTTCCCAAATGCTGTAGGGGGGTTCCAGAAATATCTGTCCCAAAAACTATATAGAAACCTCCTCGAAGACACATCAAAGAACGAGGAAGCCAAAACTTTCGACACAAGTAAGTAACTCTCTGTACTTTCATTTGTGTGTTTTAAAGCACACACCCCATAGAATCATGGTCAAGATTGGTTGTGTGAATGCGCGTGGCTTGGGGTCTCCTTGGAAACAAGGATACCTCCTAAATGACATCAAGTCACATGATTTGGGAATCATAGCCATAAGTGAGACCAGACTCCACGAGCCACGGGCCCTAAAGTCCATGTTTGGCGGACAGTTTTAACATTTATTCGCTCCCTGTCTGCCGAGGATGGGCGGTAGTGGCACCGCGGTACTTTTTCACAAGAGCCTGGATCTCGAAGTCAAGACGATATTCGTAGACCGGAGGGTAGACTGATCGTTCTGGATGTTGACGGCAGCAATGGGTGCGCTTTTCGACTCGTATCAGTCTACGCACCGCCCTTAACAGGTCGGGCGGATTTCTTTCGACGTCTAGAAGTATTCTTGGGAACGTCTCGTCCTTTACTCTTAGTGGGGGATTGGAATGCTACCTTGGACACGCATGTAGACTACGTGGGTAGAGACAGAAACAGAAGGGGATGCAAATGCCTCAGAGACCTGCTCAGACGATTCCAACTGTCTGACAGGTACCGACTCGACCACCCAAATGCACCAACGTGGACATGGAGCAACCGCAGTGGGTCGTCGAGATCGTATCTAGATAGGATACTGTGTAGGACAGTAGACAAGGATAACTTAGGATGTCCACAATTCCACACAGTCAGCTACACGGATCACAAATTGGTGACGTGTACGCTAGACTTAGATAAGGCACATAGACAGGGTCCTGGGTACTGGAAACTGAACGCATCATTCCCGTCCAGACAAGTTTTCAGAGACCGGATTAGCACACTAGTAAGAGGGCTTTGACGGGAGCCATCATCAACAACAAATGGTGGTTTGCCCTCAAGAGAGCAGTAAAAGCAGAAGAAGCGATTAGGTACAGCAAAGCACTAGCCATAGATAGAAATAGAGTAGAGGGTGAGCTAGTTAAGAAGCTAGAAGAGGCAATTAGAAGCGGCATCGCATCCGACGTTTTGGCGGCGAGGTTGGCCCTCGACCAACACTTCAACGCCAAAACGAAGGATGTGCTGTTAGAGCTAGGATGCGTGCTCTAAGGAACGAAGGGTTGGAGCGCCGCGAGAGAGGCCGGGTGGCAGAGGCGCAACAGGGCAACAAAGCCACCATTCGGTCACTGGTAGATGAACAGGGGCGCGAATTGCTCGAGCCAAGTAAAATGTGTGAGGCCTTTCAGCAGCATTTTGCCCGACTGTTCGGGACGAGTGGAGGGCAAGAACGTAGGGTAGACTTCAGTGCCTACCTACATAGCCTGCCACGACTCTCGACAAGAAAGGCAGGGTGCTGCGAAGGTGCCATCACGGCGGCGGAAGTGCGGGAAGCGATTGCAGAATGCTCGAGGGACAAATCACCGGGTTTGGATGGTTCTACCCTACGAATTTTACTATTGTATGCCAGACTTGTTGGAGACGTCTTGGCAGCGGTATACTGCAACTGGCAGCAAAACGGGAGCATACCCGGTTTTGTGAGTCGAGGAGCTGTAACTCTGCTGAAGAAAGATCCAAACAAGGGAAACATATAGATAACTTTAGGCCAATCACTCTGCTCAATGCAGACCTGAAAATTTTGACAAAGGTGTTAGCCAAGAGGTTGGCGCTTGTCATAGAGAAACTGGTCGACAACGCACAAACGTGCGCCGTGCCGGGCCGGAGCATCCATGACAACCTCCATCTGATGCGCTACATCATAGACAGGGTAGTTAACGAACCTGGCATGGGTGGGGCCCTGATCAACTTGGATCAATCGAAAGCCTTTGATAGGGTAGACCATCGATACTTGGAGGCAGTCCTGAGAGCGGCTGGTTTCGGTCCCGTCTTCCGCGGCTGGATAGCTGCCTTGTACAGAGGCATCCGTTCGGTAATTCGCGTAAATGGACATCTATCGAGACCCTTCGACATTGCACGTTCGGTCCGTCAGGGATGCCCCCTCTTGGCGCTTCTATACGTATTGACTCTTGAGCCACTACTGCGGAAGCTGGCGACTCTGAGGGGCATCCCGCGAGAATTAGGATGCGGGACGAGCGTGTCTGCATACGCGGACGACGTCACCGTCATAGTGTCAAGCCACGAGCACATCGAGCGGGTCGGCGAGACACTGAAAGACTACGAAGCGGTGACAGGAGCAAAAATCAACCGGGAAAAGTCAGTGGGCTTGCGGCTCGGCACCTGGAGAAGCAAACCCATGCCGTCCACCAGTACCTCCGTCGTGGGACGCTGGACAGACGGCCCGGTTGAGTTGCTCGGGGTCTGGTTCGGTCCGGACCTCCAAATGGAGAAGAACTGGAACGAGATAACGAGTAGGGTGGTCACTCTCGCCCAGCAATGGGCCGAGAGGAAACTGTCCCTAAAAGGTCGGGCGGAGGTGGTGAACGCGTACATCGCGTCCATCATCTACTACCGCCTGACCGTCGTACCTTGTCCCGACCCTACCATCACCAAACTAGAACGCATCCTCTTCCGCTTCTTGTGGAAAGGATGCGTCCCGATGGTCAGGCGATCCATTTGCTGTCAACACCCGTTAAAAGGAGGGCTGGGCATGCCGTGGTTGATGATGCGCAGACACGCGCTGAGACTGCGACATCTCCGGCTCTATGTAGACGACGGTGAACAGGTGTGGTCGCCGTTTGTGAGGCACGCATTCCCGCAACTCGTCTCCATGACCGAACTACAGTCGTGGATCAAAAAGAGGCCGAAGAAGGGCGAATGGCACCGCGAGTGTGTCGCGTTGCTCTCAAGCAACTCTGCCGTCCCGGGTCGACCTTGAGTGACTTCAACACAACCAAAGCATTCTATAGGGGATTAGTGGAGGGGAGGTACGACGACGAGCTCGGGGCAAACCTGGGCGTCGACGAGGAATACCTGACCCGCCTGTTTCAAACGACTTTCGGCCCGGGACCTATGGACAACTTCCAGAGATCCTGGCCTGGCGGTGCTACCGAGAAGCGCTACCCGTTCGGGATAAGCTCTATAGGCATGGCTCGAGAAACACGGGGCCGACCTGCCCGAGATGCGGGCAGAGCGACGAAACCGCTCTGCACGCAATCGTGCAGTGTCCAGCAATTTCCCACCTGTGGGCTTATGTCGAACGACTGCTGTCACGTGTGGGACGTGTCGGTTATCAGCCGAGTCTATCGTTAATATCGTCACGCCTCCTTCCTTCAAACGGGAAGGAAGATATTTTTATCATACTTGTGGCTATGGCGAAAGAATGTATCTGGTGGACGCGTCTGAAAGGATTAGAGACAAACACTTTCCTCTCTGGTCAATCTCTCATCAACTCTTCAAGTATCACTTGAAGAAAAAAGTGAAAGTAGAGAGGCAAGTTTTGTCTAGTGAATGTTTTAAAAAAAGATGGGTGAATGTAGCAAGGATGGCACGTATGAATGACGAAGCCACCTTGACTATGATTCTATGAACCGTAAAAATTAATACAGAGAGTTGCTTATTTGCAAAAAAAAAAAAAAAAAAAGAATATAAACATGTGACTTCATTGACCGAGGTTACCGTGGTCTTTTCCGTAGGCTTTTCTTTCCACGGGTAAACCTCACCTGTCCCCCCCTTTACACTTCATATTGACATTTCTGTGATAACGATCCCTATTGATCAATTTTTTTCCTCTCCCCTTTTTTTTTAACCCCCCTTTTTTTTGTCCTCTTCTCTCCTTTACGATCCCTTTTGATCGACCCCCCTTTTTTATTTTATTTTATTTTATTTTATTTTTCTTGTTTTTTTATTATTTTTATTTTTTATTTTTTATTTTTTTTAAACCTTCAAAAGAAAAGCTCTACCTTGTAATTTGTTCTATCTGTGTGCAGCCCTGTGTGGCTAATAAAGAAACATATCTATCTATCTATCTATCTATCTATCTATTTATCTATCCAGCACCCATCTATCCATCCATCCGTCCGTCCATCCATCCATCCATCCATCCATCTATCTATCACACACACACACACACACACACACACACACACACATATTTCTTCTTTTAATGTATTTCAGACCTGCAGGTGCGACCATGCTGGATCATTAAAGTGATTTTGTACCTTTTCCATAGCTTTCTTATTTGGCCGATTTCTTCACCATTCCTGCATCTGCTTTTACACTGATTGATGGTTTATTCGGTATATGAGGGAGTCTGACACTCCCTCATCTGCACTTCTGGCTGAGATGTTTTACGTCTGCTATCGTGAATAGGAGAGTGTTCAGTTCCTTTTTGAAAACATCCATATCTACATCGTGTAAGTTTCTTCTTTTTTTTTTTTTTGCAGGGGCGGAGCATTGAAGAGTTGTGGACCTTTGAACCCTAAGCTATTGCAGTTCCTGTTCCTGACTTTAGATGG
The DNA here is from genome assembly GCF_006345805.1 of Octopus sinensis. NCBI lineage: Eukaryota > Metazoa > Mollusca > Cephalopoda > Octopoda > Octopodidae > Octopus > Octopus sinensis. The sequence goes on along the minus strand of NC_042997.1, from coordinate 50,334,960 downwards.
GATGGACGCTAGATAACATCCAGCCTGCATCGCATGAAAGACTCCAGGAGCTCCAATAAAACCCGCGATAAAGACAAATAATAATAATGATAATAATAATAATAATAATAATAATAATAATAATAGATTGATGCAAGTGTGAAGGTAGAACACCAACAAAAATCAGTATTTTTGATTGTCATTCGTTATTCAAACTTAATGTTAGGGTACTTTTTTCAATTCACAGAAAGGGTACACATTTAAACAGATACATACATACACACACATGCGGAGGCACATCAAAACATCGCCGATTATATTTGATCTTAAATGTCTTTGGAACTTTGTTTTATTTAACTTCATTACGTTACTGCATTTCGGTCTAAAAGACTGAAACGTGTGTCATGAAGGAAAGTTTGAAAAACAGTTTTTTTAAAATTACTTTGAAGGGGAAATATATATATATTAGTAGAGAAATTAACAAATTTCTAAAGTTCCGATTAGAAATGTATGAAACGTTTTCAAGTTAATTTCATATAAAAGAAAACATTTAAATTATTTTGCAGGCGATGCTTGTTATTTAGTTTAGAAATAATTATTTGCAATGAGAAAGATTATGATATTTAACGTAATCTATGTATGGTCCATGCTAAAACATTGAACATTTTCAAAGATATATGAAATATATCGTCAATCTTAAAATATTTGGAAATGTTCGCAGACTTACAACTAGTACAAATAAAAGACAACATACGGTAGCATAATAAAGTTATAACAGAGTTACTCTATGGAGATTGATCGATGCAGCTACTTCTTTAGATCGCCAAGAATTATCCACTTTGTGATAATTTTGTATCTGAAGCATCCAATAATCGCGAGAATCATAAAAAAAGCAAAGCAAAAGAAAAAAGATAGAAAATTATATTTAATCAGTTGGTGAAAAAGTGACAGGCCATATACCTACAGTTTCCTCTTTCTCAGGTCTCTCGAAAAGAATTCAGAATGACTTGATCAATGCATGATAAAAATTAATGTTGAATGAACTAAAAAAAAAAAATGAACTTAATTAAGCTAAATTTGTCGCTATTCTTTGTAAATGAAGTATCCGATATATCGAACTATTTGCAACAGTCGACTGTTTTACGTTATGTTGCGAATGCTTCCGTTGCGAAAGAACCATATATCGGTGTTAATGATGTTAATGTAAACCGTTCAGCAAATACTTTTATCTGAATATGTCTTTAAAATGTATTGAATTGTGTAAGTTTGGAAATAAATTAATTGCACCAACCTATGATGGTGCTACTGTAATTGCAGGAAAATTAACTGTGGCAGTGAAAAAAAAGAGGAGAAATTTTGGTCTCACATTTTGGTACAAAACCAGCAATGTCAGGGGATGGGTAAATCGATTACATCGATTCCAGTGCTCGACTGGCACTCATTATATCGATCCCCAAAGGATAAAAGACAAGAATCAACCTCAGCAGAATTTGAACTCAGAACGTAAAGACGGGCGAAATGCCACTAAGCATTTCGACCAGCTTGCTAACGATTCTTATTTCTTTATTGCCCACAAGGGGCTAAACATAGAGGCGAAAAACAAGGACAGACAAAGGGATTAAGTCGATTACATCGACCCCAGTGCGTAACTGGTATTTAATTTATCGACCGCAGTGCGTAACTGGTACTTAATTTATTGACCCTGAAAGGATGAAAGGCAAAGTCGACCTCGGCAGAATTTGAACTCAGAATGTAACGGCAGACGAAATACTGCTAAGCATTTTTCCCGGTGCGCTAACGATTCTGCCAGCTCGCAGCCTTAATATGGGAGTAATATTAATCTGTCATCTTTATTCAGTGTTGTGCTCATGCAGTGAACTTAGTTTTTTCACAAGCATGCTCTGCTATAAAAGAACAAAAAGCATTTAAAAAAACATAAATGAACTGGATACGTGTTTTTACGAAATTCCCCCAAAGAACCAATGCATGAGATAATACTGTTAAGGAAAGAAATTTTTCAAAGCAGCAGCAACAAAATGGAATTATTCGTCACGTCTCATTAATACTTCAAAAGAAAATTGCGATTTCCTAATCAGTTTCTTTTAAAAAAACATCATTGAGAATCCTGAAGCATGAGGTGAGAGTACTATAAATTCTGCATTTTAAAAGATTCTGATTGCGTGTTTTTATTAGAATTAGAGATATAGTTACCTTCAATGGTGCCTTAGTTAACATCTTTCGGATTAAAAGTCTTGATGTGATATATTCTAAAGCGCAAAAGAAACACAAAATGAAATATAGAAACGTACTTGAATATAAACTTTTCGATGTTTTATGAAATACCAGGGGAAATGTATGTTACCGATGCAGCAATCCAAGTTAAAAAGATCCAAGTATAAATCTACTGACCTACAACATTTATAGAATGCACTGCAACGGAATTATTAGCACAACAATTGGCCAATTAAAAGCAAGATATTCCTCGTTAGCAGAGCCTTAATCCATTGAACCTTTTCAATTTTAGCTGAAAATCATTAAATCGTTTACAGATTCAACTAAATGTTATAATTCTAATGGATGGTTTAAAAAGTAGAGTATATAATTTTATGTATTATATTTATGCTAATGATCTCAATGAAATTATGTGAGAACATTTTGATCTTTGCAATTTGTTTTTGACAAATCATTCTACGGCTTTCACCGTAGAACGGTCTTTATTGCGTTGAAGAGAATCGAAAGATACAAAAGCAATACAAAACGGGAGAAAATCGTTACCGTTTCAGTTCTATCAATTGAAAAAAAGCTAGTTGTAAAACACTAATTAAAACGAGATCATTTCTATGACAATTCAATGACATTCGCCCTGAAGAACTGAATTTATTTATGAAGAAAGAAAAAATTATTATTATTATTATTATTATTATTATTATTATTATTATTATTATTATTATTATTATTATCATTATTCCTTTGTAACACAGTGCAGGTAAAATGCACCGAAGTCTTTAGTCATCTTTCAAGTCACAATAAGGACCTCAAACAGATAATACTTTCCTTAAGATGTGCACTGTGCCCAATAAGATTGCTCTTTGCAAGACATCAATCTTGAGTGGGATTTCCAGTTGCTTTAAGAAGTCTTGAAGTTTCAATGGGATTGAGCCCAACGACCCCATCACTACTGGTATCACTTTTACATTACCCTCCCGCATTCCATACAGTCTTGCCATTTCCACTTTCAATTCGGAGTACTTGGGTGATTTCTTTCAACCTCTTTACTCACAACATTCAGGTTATTTGGTATGGCTACATCAATGATCTGACAGTCTCTCTTATTCAATATGACAATATCCAGCCGACGGTGTTCGATTACATGATCTGTCTGAAAATCATAGTCCCAGAGTGTCGTTACTTTTCCATCCACCTGCATAACTTTACTTGGTACATGCTCATACCAGTTCTCTGTTACTTCATATTGGTATTTACGACATAAGAGTCATTGAAGATACACACACACTTTATCGTGGCGACGCTTGTATTCTTTTTGAGCAAGGCTCTCACATCCACTTACCAAGTGGGTCACATTTTCCACACTCTTTCCACAGAGCCGCATTTCTGGGTGTCAGAAGTTTTATAGCTGTTATACTTCACTGAATTGGTAGCGTGAGCCTGGTCTTGTGCAGCACTGATCAGGCTTTCGGTAGAACACTTCAAATCCCCTCGCTCAGGCCATGCCCAAGATTTTGTATTATCCTTAACATCCTGTGTATTCCTTTCAAACTGTCCACGCATTCTTATTTCAAGAGCTTCTTTTCTCTTCTCACCTCTTTGGTTAAACTCAGCGTCGTCAACTTTCTCGTCCTTCTATCCAGTGTTAATATTTCTACCTTAGTCCATTTGAAGATGGACGCACTATATCTGACCACCGCAACTGCCCAGATATTCATTGTGGTAATCATATTCTTGGCATTCAGGTTGGAATTCAACATCATCTTCACCCTTCTTTGATATGCCTCACTGACCTTGACTTTCATTTCTCTGTGTAGAATGTCATCCAGTTCCAAAATCTCTAAATATCGATACCCACTACCATCGGGTTCACCCATGGTCTCTACTGTTGGTAACTGCAATCCTCTGCAGGATGCTTTCTTCCCTCTTTTCACATTAAGTACTGATCATTTGGTAATGCCAAATTCTATACCGATGTCACAACCACACTTCTGGACTCTTTTGGTTAAAGAATCTATCTGTTTTTCAGATTTACCAACAATTTTATGTCCTCCATAAACAGAAAATGGTTCAATGATTTTCATCATCATCATCATCATCATCATCATCGTCATTATTATTATTATTATTATTATTATTGAGTGAGAGAGCAGTTCATGCCATCAAAGTGACACTGGGGTAAAAATATACGAAGCCCAATATACCCATCATGACTACCCGTCTGATAAGGGTACACCAGGCACATGCATCACAACCATATGTGCGCGACATGGTGAGCTCATATCAAGATAAACAGCACATGACCTTGCAGGTGGGGCCCAGTTAGAATTTTCTTCAGGTTGAGTAGCCCATCCCGTTCAAAAGGTCCCTGAATAAGGGTTGTTTAAGGATGTTGAAAGAACCACCCATGTTTCCAGAGGTGAATTATTCAAACCCCAAAGAATCCCTCTCAACACATGGCTATGATGCTCCCCCACTACTTCTGCTCGTGATCAGAGATGCACATATCATCAGCCACTAAGGGACATGCTCAACTGGTTAAGGTCAAACAACTGACAAGCAAATCTGTGGTATTGAGCAGAATATTTGCTGTAGCCCATCTTTTATACCAAGACAAAACAATGTACATGATAACACTTCCAATCAGTTAAGATCAGAAGCCTGGTACTGCATCATTATTATTATTATTATTATAATTATTATAATTATTATTATTATTATTATTATTATTATTATTATTATTATTATTATTATTATCTAAACAATTCCTTTTTAGTTTCGATGCATTAAACAGCAAGCCCTACAGCCATGTTAAGAAACCAAATGGCCCCTTAATGATTTAATCTATAAAAAGAAGACTCTAATCAACCGATAAGTATTTATGGCGTAACCCACCTTAAAAGTGAGCGCATGCGACTCACATACACACACGTACACACTTGAATTTATATATATATATATATATATATATATATATATACACATGCACACACACACTCTCACACACACGTTATTTTGAAAATTAAATTTTTGATAGGAGACTTTAAAATCTAGTATCCAAACCTTGTTTAGGGTACGTTCCTAGTAGTGTGGCCTGAGAGCACTTCACCACATATGGCTATACCATGCGGCATCCGCGGTACAGCCCTTTCGTCGCAGGATCTACGCTGCATATTTAGTATATTTCAAATAATTGATAGAAAGACGGAGTGCACTTTAAGCTTTATTTAGGATGACGATCTTTTCGGCTTGCATCTGTATTGCTTCTTAGTGGGTAGGGAACGATATAATGGAATCGAATGCACTCCACCGTGCAGAAGGAACCTCGTCAGATTACAAAATATGTTGATGAGGTAGGATGTTTGATGTGTACTCAGAGATTGTTGGGTAAAGGATGAAAAAAGTCAAATACAAAAAATAAATGGGAAGGTCGGAATGGCCTTTGAATGAAAAAAGTTCTAAAGATTGTGGAGTTCTTTGATGGTTAGTCATGCGTATCATTCGTGGTAATGTGGGTACACACAGACATACACAAATAACACACACACAGACAAACACACAGACACGCACATACACTCGTACATACATACATACAGAGAGATGCATAAATATATATATATATACACACATTCACACAATCATATATATATATATATGTGTGTGTACACATGCACAGATACACATATATACATATAGATAGACATATGAACTGCTGTAAATGCATGTATCATACCTCCATCCTGCACACATACTGTAACACTGTAACGTGTTATGTAACCTGGTGAGGTTTCTTCTGTACTGCGGGGTGCATTCGATTCTATTATGCTGCTTTACACCCACTAAGGAGCAGTGCAGATACAAGCTGAAACGATCGTCGTTCTAAATAAAGCTTACAGTACAATCCGTCTTCCCTATCAATTATTTGATATATATATGTATATATATTATATGTATAATTTTACCCTTACGGGTTATCTTTTACTGGAAAGCAATACTTTCGTATTGCATTATTATTTTCATTGAAACTTCTTCACTGTTATCGTTCAGTTAACGTTTTGGCGTTCAGACGAGTGTACTGGCATAGCTGTGGCAACATTTGAAATATTGTCCAGGTATATGCAGCTGATGAAGACAAATCAAATCTACGTTGTCAAACGTATTTGAAGAGTCTGAAACCGGTCCTGCATTATCCGATTCTAGGTTTTCCACTTTCCAGATGTTCTTCCTAGAGGTAAGACAAAATTTTTTCAATATATATATATATATATATCAAATCACTTACTAAAACTACGGTTTGCATGTATCCGCAGGATATATTTTGTTTCTTTTTATAAGGTGTTCATTTATTTCTTATAATTTCTTACGTCGATTTCATTTTGTGGAAACGATCAATGACATGCTAAATAATGTATTCGGCAAGATTATCTATCCATATATGTACGTGTGTATATGTGTGTGTATATGCGTATGTATGTGTGAGACCACTTGAATATTTCTCACATACGCCTGAGTAGTATCTTTGATGAAACATTCGATATATTTGTTAAGGCGGCGAGCTGGCAGAAACGTTAGCACGCCGGGCGAAATACGTAGCCGTATTTCGTCTGCCGTTATGTTCTGAGTTCAAATTCCGCCGAGGTCGACTTTGCCGTTCAACCTTTCGGGGTCGAATAAATAAGGACCAGTTACACACTGGGGTCGATATAATCGACTTAATCCGTTTGTCTGTCCTTGTTTGTCCTCTGTGTTTAGTCCCTTGTGGGTAGTAAAGAAATAGGTATTTCGTCTGCCGCTACGTTCTGAGTTCAAATTCCGCCGAAGTCGACTTTGGCTTTCATCTTTTCGGGGTCGATTAAATAAGTACCAGTTACGCACTGGGGTCGATATAATCGATAATCCGTTTGTCTGTCTTGTTTATCTCCTCTATGTTTAGCCCCTTGTCGGTAATAAAGAAATAAGAAACGTTAGCACGCTGGACGAAATGCTTAGCGGTATTTCGTCTGTCTTTACATTCAGAGTTCAAATTCTACCGATGTCGACTTTGCCTTTCATCCTTTCGGGGTCAATAAATTAAGTACCAGTTGCGTACTGCAGTCGATCTTATCGACTGGTCACCGCCTTGTCCCTAGAGTAGAAAAGATTCTATATATTTACTCATCACTCTTTCTGTATGTTTATGCATATCCTCTCTCTCCCTTGTTCTTTTCTTTCTTTCTATTTTTCTCCCTCTCTTCATATATATATATATATATATATATATATATATGTATGCATGTATATTTAGAGAAGGTTAGATTTGGTTTATAGGGTTACCCAGGGTTTCGCGTTCATAAGGCTCTTAGCTTCACACACATCTCTTCAGACCTTAACGGCCGGTAGCCTATAACCGCTCTTCAAAATGGAGGGAAAAAAGGTCTTGCAGCTAGTTTTTGAACATACAAAGAAGAAAGATCAAGCGCAAGAAATATCAATATTTTATATATTTATGAAACTGTCATCTCATAAGTGTTGCTTTGTGTTGCGCTGGACCGACGTTGAATAAGATATTAGTTCAAGTAAATGTGTCGGTGTTATTCAGAAAGCTCTGCCTCGATTACGTTAGACATGTGGAACCAATTCATCAAGCAGACATCGTACTTCACCTCTTTAAGCAGACCATATGACTCATCCTATACGTTGCAGCCCAATGTATTGCACTAGCCGTGCGATGCAATCATTGTTGCCAACAACAGTTAAATTCAGCACTTATACTTAATGACGTCGATTGCAAAAAGACATCAATGTTATTGCATAACCAAAACACATTGGCTATTACATTCACTCACACACACAAATCTTTTGGAATCGTTCAAAATTCTTCACGGTCATTAGAATGTGATTGAGAAGGACTGGCCATTATTAATGAGGAATAATCTATTAATCCGTTTGCATTGAATACTTTTTTCTGTCGACTCAAAGTATAATCCTAGGTAAACAGTTTGAAGTGTGAAGCAATGTTCATCCTTTATGAAATAAGTGTGGGTCACGTCCACAAAGAGAATTGCAAGTATTTTGATAACGCCTCTAATGATAACCAGAAATTCTAAAAAGAAAGAAAAATTGCTGATATTCTGAAGAAATTGTCTTCTATAATCGCATTATATTCTAACTGAATGGTAAACAATGCCACACAGCAAATAACACGAAAATATTGTCCCGAAGAAGCTCATGATATTGGATATGTGGTTATATCCTTATCTGAAACCTATACAAAATGCAGAGTTCCAAAACAACCGCTTATAGTTTCAGTCATCAATTTCGGATTTGAAAGAAAAGATCCTACCAGATTACTGCGAAAACTTTCGTTGAAATCGCGCCTAGCCAAAATGCTGCTTTATCGAAATATTGCGCAATACATCATTAATTTAGTAATCCTGAGGTTAACATTCATAAACAGTTTTCTCGTAATCCACATATATTATTATAAAGTAGAATCCTTGGTCTGCACCTTCCGTGTATATACACTTTTGTCAAAGGCTGTAAATAAACATATACATACATTTGCACGTATGCGTGTAAATACATGTGTCTGTGTGTGTGTGTATACCTATTTGTATATCTATAAAGATATATAATACATATATATATATGTGTATGTGTGTATGTGTGTGTGTGTGTGTGCAAATCTTTCTGCATTTACGTGTGAGAAGTAGCACAGCTGTTTGTTTGTAATAGATTTCGAGATAGAGCCTAGAAATCCATTCTTAAATATATGTTAATGATTGTTCTGTTTATCGTCAACACTTTTTAACTCTGAAAATATTCTGATATCCGTTCGACCGCCGGTGCTGAAGTCAGTACAAAGCCTGACCTAAATATATTCTAAGTTTAAAAACTTGCTTCATTAGTTTACGTCATAATTTTGCCTATTTTCGCTTATCTTTGTTTATTGCGTCATCATTATTATCCACTTATTTTGCAATTAGCAGGATGTATCTTACATATCTTACATTCATTACTGGTTGCAGTCTTTGGATATTATCCTATTTGCCGCTTTTTGCAACCGTTTAAGTTATGGGGACATATACAAATCCACACGAAATATCGAGTGAGAGGGGAGGAAATAGAGACGTACACACATGTCCACAAATGCACATGTGTATAAATATACGAAAGACTTCCACACAGTTTCCATCTCTTATATTCACTTACAAGACTTTTTTTTAGTTTTTATGCGCCCTTTTCAAGCCTAGCGAGGCTCATGGGCCCGGCTTCCCGGTTCCTGTGGCGTATGTGTTCCACCCAGCTGGACGGGACGCCAGTCGATCGCAGCGTTACTCAAGAAACAGGAAGAAAGAGTGAGAGTAAGTTGGAGTGAAAGAGTACAACAGGGGTCGCCCTCCTCCACCTGCCGGAGGATCGTGGAGCTTTAGGTGTTTTCGCTCAAATACACACAACGCCGGGACTGGGAATCGAAACCGCGATCCTCCGACCGCGAGTCCGCTGCCCCAAACCACTGGGCCATTGTGCCTCCCATTTATAAGACTTAGCATAATTTAATTTTCACACAATCCTTCATTCATTCAACTCAGTTTAGTTAACTGTTGAGCAAAACATCTTTTTAACCAAGATTGTTAGCCATTTTGAGCAAAGCTAACGATTATAACTCACATTTTCGGAAATCGTATAAATGGAAAATGTTGATTTGAGACGTCGTAATATTAATTGGGTTGATGGAAAAAAAATCAGACTGTAGGATCGACAATAGTATTTCTATATCACTAACTAAAAATAAAAATCCGTGACATGAAAGGTTTAGATATTTGCTCTCTTATTTCCTCAAGCCGGAGTTAGGGTAAATCAAAGTATCTTTATTACGATCTTTTTTTCCTTATTCATCATGCTTGCAGATATAAACACAACTGTACACTAGAACATTCTCTGTAACGACGCAGAAATCAAAAGAAATGAAATCTATCCATGATATCCAACAAAAACTGTCATACGCGAGTGAGGAACGCCACAAATACCATATTTTCTATTAAGGTCATCAACAACGTAAGATTTTATTCCCCTCCAAGCAAAGAAACAATGCAAGTGATATGGGTGTCTATATTTGAAGACGCATCTTTATCTATAACCATTTTGTGAGAGACAGGTGTTTGAATATTAGTAACTCTCTCTTCAAAACTTTCGTTAACTATCCGAAGATGACATCCAAAGAAGGCTTGACTATTGCTCTTAAATCTAGTCTCCCAGATTCCCAGATTCCCAAACCTTACACACTAACTTCGGGAATTGCAAATACCTTTCATATGGCAAATGTCAAATATCTCTAATACCTAAACACCTGTGTCTTCGCAAAGCTTCTAATCACTTGAATGTCAGTATGAACTCTAAGCTGTTACTATCTATCTATTTATCTATCTATCTATCTATCTGTCTATCTATTTATCTATCTATCTATCTATCTATCTATCTATCTATCTATCTATCTATCTATCTATCTATCTATCTATCTATCTATCTATCTATCTGTCTGTCTGTCTGTCTAGCTATCTAGCTATCTAACTGTGTATCTATCTATCTATCTATCTATCTAGCTATGTATCTATCTATCTATCAATCTACTAGCTAGCTAGCTAACTATGATATTGATATCTGTCTGTCAGTTTGACTTTATGACTGTGTGTCCGTCTGCCTACCTGTATGTCTGTGCGTTTGTATGTCTGTATGTCCGCCCTCCTTTTATTCAGAATTTGTAAAACGAGCACCCAAGATATCATAATCATAAAATATATTATTCGCATATCACAACATGATATTTATTTTAAGATAAAGCATACAAAACTGTGACAAACCTGCTATGAAAGTAGAATATTGAATTGGCGTATTAGGAGCACTCTCTCTCTTTTACTCGTATAATTAAAAAGAGAAAGAAAGAGAAAAGACAAGAGATAGAGAACGGAAAGCAAACAGGAAGGAGGAAACGCACAGTGATGGCAGTCGAATGGCGGTGACACTGGTACCCAAGTTTTGATGATAAACTAGGGTTTTTTTACGCTTAAGGCTCACTTTACACTTCCTAGCTTTCCTTATCTTTCCCCTCCGCTCTATCTATTTCTTTACTACTCACAAGGGGCTAAACACAGAGGAGACAAACAAGGACAGACAGACAGATTAAATCGATTATATCGACCGCAGTGCGTAACTGGTACTTAATTTATCGACCCCGAAAGGATGAAAGGCAACGTCGACCTCAGTGGAAATTGAACTCAGAACGTAGCGGCAGACGAAATACCGCTCGGCATTTCGCCCGACGTGCTAACGATTCTGCCAGCTCGCCGCCCTCCTCTCTATCTGTTTATCTGTCTGTCCGTCTGTCTATCTGTCTGTCTATCTGTCTGTCTGTCTGTCTCTCTCTCTCTCTCTTTCTCTCTCTGTTTCCCCCACTTCTGTCATCCTCTCTGTTTTGTCGTGAAACAGGGAAACAGATATGGTTAGTCATACATGAAAATAGAGACATACACAGAGAGAAAGAGAGAGAGACAGACAGACAGACAGATAGACAGTCAGACAGACAGAAAGAAGGAAGGATAGAAAGAAAGAAAGAAAGAGAGTAAGAAAGAGTGGGGAGAGTGAGGGTGTTGATGTCGATTGATTGAAACTTGAACAGACATAAACGTTTCGCAGAGAAACCCTTCTTGAGTGAATCCCTGATGCAATTTGAAGTGGATTCCATTTCGGTTGGAGTACGACGTGTCTTTCATTTCGAATTGGCTTCAATTACTTAACAACGAATATTTGTCAGGATTATACGGCATTAAGAATCGGAAGAACGGCTGATATGACTGATATGTTTTTCAGTTTAGGAAATTTTACTTAGCCAAATGCATCTGGTTCTGAACAGACAACAGTTTTTTTCCCTTCTGTTGTTCCCTCGTACATTCTCGAAAAACATTAGGAGTTTGTATTCACATATCAAAGCCAATAGCCACATACGCGTGAGCGCGCGCACACACAGGCTTACACACACACACACATACGCACACGGTACCTTGAATATAATCGTATTTATTAGACAATATAGGCGGCGAGCTGGCTGAAACGTTAGCACGCCGGGCGAAATACTTAGCAGTATTTCGTCTGCTGCTACGTTCTGAGTTCAAATTCCGCCGAGGTCGACTTTGCCTTTCATCCTTTCAGGGTCAATTAAATAAGTACCAATTACGCACTGGGGTCGATATAACCGACTTAATCCGTTTGTCTGTCCTTGTTTGTTCCCTCTGTGTTTCGCCCCTTGTAGGTAGTAAAGAAATACGTATCTATAAGACAATGCAAAGTAGGCTCCAGCACATAATTGTATGGGGTGATCACGATTTGAAGGCTGTACAGCAAGATCGATATCATGGAACTTTGGTCAACAACTTTGATATCACAGACTATTGGCAAAATTAGGCTAAATTCTTACCTTACTGCGTTTATATAAAAGTATGAACAAGCAACAAACACTTTACAAAAGCTCACCCCTTTCAAAATGTCAAGTAATCAAATGTCGAACTTACTTCCCGCTCAATGAAACTTTACTGAATTCTTGAATATTGCATTTCTAAATCTCTCAGACTGATTAAGAGCAATGACTCCCCTGTTTGAAAACTTAAGGACACAGAACGCTTGTGTCACATACGCAACTGGAAACGATGTTTCCTGGGGCTAAATAGCAGTAGCAGTCTTCCCTTTCCTGGGACTGCCACATTAAGTTGGCAACAAACCACCACTTTATCGTACTGCTACTTGTATAAGTCTCTCTGAGAGATTTCGAAATGCAATATTTCTAATTATGTTGATCAGTGAATTTATTTCATTTGAAATTCTGTAAGTTTTCAAAGACGAATAAGCATCAACAGCTACCAAGGCAACGCCTTTTTCGTCTACGACACGGTATTGTTTTCAGTTGTTACCTGCGGTATGTGAGTTCGTTTCCTGTTCAGTTATTGTGAATTTTTGTTATATTTGTATTGAAGATTTTATTGGGATTTGAACTGTTGTCCTGTGGAAAACTGTAATTTTCGCCCTACGATAATCAGCTAGCCAGTCTGTTCCAAAGTACATTCGGGCCGAAGACCCTGGACAACTTTCAGAAGTCTCTGGCATGGCAGTGTTACCGAGGAGCCTTATCTGCTCGAGACAAGCTCACAAGGCATGATGGCCACGGCCCTTCGACCTGTCCAAGATGTGAGCGGAATAGAGAAACCGTCCCTCACGCTATTGATCAGTGTTCAGAGGTGTCAGACATGTGGGTTTATGCTGAACAACTGCTGTCAAGTGCAAGAAGAGTACAGCTATCGACTGAGTCTATAGTAAAAATTGACCCTCCTGATTTCCTATCGAAAGAAGGTAAGAATTGTTTTCTCATTGTAGTAGCAATTAATTACTTCACCTTATACCTTAAAAGGAAAACAGGGATAGAGAGAAAATACCTGGTTTTTGTTCGAAAATCGATGGAAGAATGTAATGTCTTCCGTCTATCCTATCATTCGATTTCTTTATATTTTCATATTTTGGGAATTTTAAATCTCATATTTATGTTTATCGCCATTCGTTTATCTGACCCCAAATCAGATTGTGTTGTCCCTTTCTATGTTGTCCGCTTGTAGGAAAAAAAAAGTTTTGAAGAGCTCAGATCGATTTTAACAATTATCTTTTCAAAGATATAATGGAACTGACAAAGGAGCATATATGTGGCATATTTTGCTTTATTAACTCAATAAAAGCAACAATGCAACGGAAAGTGCGAGGAATGTTAATGCAGTATGTGGGGATGGGGCAGTAAGCGTAAGCCAGTGTCAACGGTAGTTCAAGAAATTCCGAGCCGGAAAATACAGCCTAGAAGACGAGCCTCGACCTGAAAGATCAGTAGAGCTCGACGAGGACGTCCTGCAAAAATTATGCAGAGAACATTAAGAGGGAAAAGGGGGAAAAACCGGTGTGTTGAACACAAACCCGGAAAATCTATATTATCATCAATTTTTAATTTAATTTTTAATTCATTTTAATTCATTTGATTCATTCTTTCGATATAATTGTATTCGATTTTTATCCCGACTAATGTATAACTGCAGTCCCTAAATGTTTTGTTATTTTAGCTCTTCTGTTGTCCCCTCTATGTTTGCCATTTATTGGCAAATAAAATAAATTAGTTAGTGAGAACCGAGTCCGGCTGACCGGCTGAACAAAACGTCGTCACTAAAGGAAAAGGCAGTAAGGGACAGCTATGGTAACTCACCAATGAAGCAGTTGTTTCGTCCCACCATTCTCACTTTCACTCACTCACTTTCTTTTTCTCTGTAACATTACCATATCTCTCTATCAGCTCGTGTACACACATACCGGCCGAAGTTAACTCTTTTTACCTCGCATGCTTTTCCATTTACTTAGTTATAGATACCAACCCGTCGTGGTTTTGGATATATACAAAGTAACGGTAAATAAATATTTCTTTACAACTTCAATCACTGTTCTTCTTCCATCTTGCATACTGGCAACCAACACCTTAACAACAACCGTTACAAATTAATCTTTGCCGTTACAAATACGCACGCGCGCACACACACACACACACACACACACACACACACACACACATATATATAAGTAATTTTAGAGACAGAACCACCTTCAACTCAATCAACACTGGAAGTTTTATACCCACCACTCTATAAAATGTTAAAAATTAAATCTTATACTAACTATATCTATTCTGAATACTGTATTTTCTGTTTATAAGACTACACGTGTTTCATGAAAGTAGGTCGGTATTGATTAGATACGAGGTATCTAGTTTCAATACTTACTCGGGTCGACATACTCCCAATTTTCAGGTCTGGATTCCTCAACGTTTTTCACTACCCCTATCTCATTTATTTCTTTACTACCCACAAGGGGCTAAACAGATGGGGACAAACAATGACAAACAGACGGATGAAGTCGATTATATCGACCCCAGTGCGAAACTGGTACTTTATTTATCGACCCCGAGAGGATGAAAGGCAAAGTCGACCTCGGCGGAATTTGAACTCAGAACGTAACGACAGACGAAATACGGTCACGCATTTCGCCCGGCGCGCTAACGTTTCAGCCAGCTCGCCGCCTATCCCTATCTCTTATATACCGCCATGATACTCTATATCTTCAACATAATCTTACTCTGTCTGTCTGTATGTCTGTCTCTCTCTCTTTATATATATATATATATATATATATATATATATATATATATATATATATATATATATATATATATATACGATGAATATCTATTCTTGAAAGGAACATAACCAGCGCTGACGAGTGGAACTGTGTCAGCAATATTCGTGCAAGTCTTTTAAATCGAGTGCGAGTCACACAACACTACAGCAACTCTCACTAACAAGAAACCCAGATACAAGCAAAGAGCAAAACATCTGGCTCAGTAGAGCAGCTTGCTTTATAGAGACGTTAGCTTTCTTCCCGAGGGATGCATTCACAAAGACCAGAGGTCCCTCATTCCCAGTGGGTCTACTGCGCCCTCGGACACGAATCCGTGTATTTGTACGTCAAATATTAGTTGATGCATTAACAATAATTAGAAATAGATTTTTCTTATAGTTTCTTACCTATAATTTTTTTTTTAAATAGTTCTTTTATTTAACAGAATGTAACTAACGTTTGCAGATGAAGTTTGTATAATATTTTATATATATTTCATGTTCAGTGTGCTGTATATCTTGTGTTTAAGCGCTTTCCTTTTTCATCCTTTTAAACACACGCGTTCTGGGTTAATGCATAAAGAGGATGTTGATTTTTGTAATGGTGTAACTACTTTCAATTTAGCTTCGGATTAAGAATTTTCATTATTTTTATGATGTATTCTTCTTTTGTCATTTGTAGTTGATCAGTTTCCTCGTATATTTTGTACATGGAACATTTCTAAGAGATGAATCTTTAATGTGCTGATCATCCACGTTGGTTCAGTATCTCTTTTTCCAATATAATGCTCATTGTATTCTCGACATATGATGCAATAGAAGAGGTGTTTTTGTTTTGCAATTCATTATTTGCATTCACTTTCAGCTCCCTCCAATTCTTGAATCTTTTAGTTGTTCCTTGTTAAATTATATCAATATACCAAAACGAGGGTCTACAGAGTTTACTACTTGTATTATTTCTTTCTCGCATGTGACCCTAGCTTTTGTTAGTAGTCACTTGAGATTTGCTCGTTGTCATCGGCTGTTGATGATTTGTGATTTTTAAAATTATTTGTCCGAGATTTGATGATTGAAGAAGGCTTGGTTGGTATCGTTCGATTGTCAGATTTGTTTGTGACGTAATCAGCCTCAACCAACCGAGCAGAAACCTTTGTAATATCTAGTTCATTGTGCAGAATATTCCCAAATCTCCTACGGGATATACTAGTAGTATTGGCTATATGATTTAAAGTCAATCGCCTGTCATCCATCACCATATGATTAACACGGTGGTGGTAGTTGTAGGACGTCTAGAAAGTGGATTATCAAAAAGACTCATCCTTCCCATCCTAAATTCAGCTGCCTGCTTTTGAGTTGTTGATAAACCTGTTGTGTCATCCCCTAATGTAGCAACCATGTCAGTACGAATGTCGTTGGGGGCAGGATTTCATAGTGATGGCCTCATTCCTTCATGGTTAGCTTTTAAACTTTTCAGTCCATCCTCGTATTAAAAGATATAAGATATG
>NC_042997.1:50243024-50313024 GCF_006345805.1 Octopus sinensis | reverse complement strand
CAATCTACAATAGGCCCTAGATTCATCAGTAAGAATAGCCAAATCGGAACAGATATTTTTCACGAGGCATTCACGTCCATGCCTCGCCAATATCTGACCTAAAATTTTCAAATCGCGACTCGCGCCAATTTATCGGCAGCAAATAAATATAAGCCGCCGATTCCATTACGGAACCAACCAGAAAATTCATAATTAATCAATATAGGGAGCAAAAAAATTTTTTGTAGAATTCTTTTGCCCCCAGCGGCCTAGTGGGAAAAAATTAAATAGTCATAAACCATTTTTAAGTTCAAATCACAATCAAGGAACGGCCATAATAGGCCATTCACCCACTAGAAATAACAGCCAAAAAGCTTCAACCGCAAAACTAACATTAATCCGTAAATCGGAGAAAATTAAAAAATTTTACCCTGAAATTCCTTATACGATGCACCGTTTCTTCTACTGTTAATGTTAAACTAACGTGATTAAATTAAATCAAGCCAATCTACCATAGGCCCTTAGATTCATCAGTAAGGAATAGCCAATCGGAACAGAATTTTTTCACGAGGCATTCACGTCCATGCTCGCCAATATCTGACCTAAAATTTTCAAATCGTCGCACTCGCGCAACAAATTATCGGCAGCAAATAAATATAAGCCGCCGATTCCATTACGGAACCAACCAGGAAAATTCATAATTAATCAATATAGGGAGGCAAAAAAATTTTGTAGAATTCTTTTGCCCCCAGCGGCCTAGTGGGAAAAAATTAAATAGTCATAAACCATTTTTAAGTTAATATCACAATCAAGGAACGCCATAATAGGCCATTCACCATAGAAATAACAGCCAAGAAGCTTCAACCGCCAAAATAACATTAATTCCGTAAATCAGGAGATATATGTATATATATACACACCCATACACATTTATATTATATATATATATATGTGTATATATATATATATATATATATATAATATATATATACAATATGTTACATTACTCGGTAGTCAAGAAAAACTCTGAGTTTCAGATGCCGAAGTGGAAATCCACAACACCATCTCTTCGGTTATATGGCTAAATAGCCAGATAACCGAAGAGATGGTGTTGTGGATTTCCACTTCGGCATCTGAAACTCAGAGTTTTATCTTGACTACCGAGTAATGTAACATATTGTATAGATAAATTTCCTCTATTTACATAATATTGAGGTCTCTTCTTTCTTTTGTTATCACCGTTTTATCATCTATATTATTATATATATATATATATGTATATGTATATATATATATATATATATTATATATAGTATATATATATAACCATACATACGTACATATTTATATATATATATATATATATATATATATATATATATATATATATATATATTACTAGCGTGTGTACGACGTATATATGTATGTGCACGGCCTAATTATCCGTCTCTGCAATGTCTAAACTAATTTTCTTTTACTCTCTTCACTCAACTGCCTAGTTCTCTTTCACATCACACACTGAACTTTGTTTTATTTGTACTTCGTCTGTCTGATTGTCTTCTCTCTCCCTAATTCCAAATGCCTAGTTACATTAGATCTAGTCTAGTAATTATTCTAATTCACCTTCGTTTGACTTCATTCTTTTTATTCTCCGCTTTCACACCAAAACCGCTATCAACATCTGCACTATTATATTGTGAAACTGAAAGTAAGTTGACTTGCAACAGTTTAAACGAGTCGCCATTTTCGTTACTATATTTAGTCCTTCTCGGCAAGTTGTCAAGCTGGCTAGATGTTACCATAGGAGCGCAAAATCGATATTTCCCACATGCCAGACATGTACCTAATCAATATCAAGGCAATATGTGTTTATATGTGCTTCTCTCTCTTATTTTCTTCTCCTTCCTCGCTTTTACTCTCTCTCTCTCTCTCTCTGCTTCTTTGCGTATGTGTGCTAGTGCGTTGTATGTTATGAATGTGCACAAAATTAGATGTATATATAGTGCGGTTTGCTGCGTTTAGTTATTATAAATGCTTAGAAAATAAATATGTGCGTGTGTGCATATGTGTATATATATATATATGTATATATATATAAATATATATATATATATATATATATGTATGTATGTATGTGTATGTATATATAATATATATATAATATATATATATATATAATATATATATATATATGTGTATGTATGTATGTATGTATGTATATATATATATAATATATATATATATATGTATGTATATATATATACATACATACCGGTACTCCAAGATAGCCGCAGTCAAATAACTGAAACAAATAAAAGAATCAACACACACACACACACACACACACACACACCACACACAATATTCTCTTTAACTCTTTAGCTAGTTGCAGCTCAGGAGCTGTGGCCATGCTAGGGCAAATTAGATATCTATATATATGCGCATATACATATATATATGTTTGCACATATATGTGTGTACGTATATACATATACATACATATATACTTCTACAGATACGTGCAGTTGTGTGTGTGTGTGTGCCTGCATATATATACAGCGAGATAAATACATATATATATACAAGTATATATATATATGTGTGTACATACATGTATATAATATATACATATATATGTGTGAGTGTCTGTATGTATATAAATGTACACACACATACACACACATACACACACACACATATATATATATATATATTTATACGTACATACGTATATATGCATGTATGCACGTGTCTGACCGACATTGAACCCTACTTTTAGCATGTAACAGATTAGAACCTGTGAGAAGGTTCTATCTATCTAAATTTTAGGGTAGCAAAAAATTAATTAATTAATGATTTTTTGGCTAATTTTAAAACTAAATCGGCAGTTTATATTTGCTGCTGAGAAAACCGCGCGAGTGTGGTGGATTTTGAAAAGTTATAGCATATAGACTGGAAGCATGGTTATTATCGCTTCGTGACTATATGGTAGTCCTTGGTTTTCTGCTGAAGAGGCACGCCAGTTGTAAATAAATTTAATTTATTTACAAAGATTGCCGAAACTATGCATAGTCCAGAAAGGAGAAGGTAAACGTTTTTATTTCTCATTCCATTTCAGAATTACAACTATTAGTGGTTTGGAGTTTAGCTGCTCTTTCTAGTGAGTCGAATGTCCTATTATGGCCATTCCTTATATATTTGAATGTATATTATATAGTCTATTGACTATTTTTTCTTTCTCACTTGACCGCCGGTAGCGGATAATTTTTCTAGAATTTTTTGCTACCCTAAAATTTATTAATATATATATATATATGTGTGTGTCTGTGTGTATGTATGTATGTATGTATGTATGTATGTATGTATATGTATTTTATTCTCGTGAAAGCCTGTCCGATCCTAACCCATTCAAAACATAACACTGCAATAAGGCCATATGGTTCACCCTACACTTTTTTCTTTTAATGCTAAAACTTGTGTAGGCAGGATCTACCTTAGTTTAGTGGATAAACATTTTCCACAGTCGCATTAGTACAGAAAAATATGCTACCTGTTGGAGGCGGCGTAGTACATTTTTCGTCCCAGTGAGAATTTTCCATATGTGTCCTTACATTTGTCGTCCCATTAGGGCCAACAAATGTTTAGCAGAGAAAACTCCCTCTCACCCAGGTACCTGTCTTCACTTTTAAAATGTGTTTTATATCCTCCTGCTCTTATCCGTACAGGTATATTTTGACCAATTGGTCGACTGCGCCATAAGTATATGTGTTAGCTTTTATCCCGTCTGTACTTGCGTGATCACAAATGCGGATTTAATATAATTTTACTATTGCTCCCAGCATTTATATCTATCCAATCTTGCATGTAAACGACCATACGCGTTTTTGAAATCCACCCTCGTTCACCCTCTACAATTCTGCTTTCCGTCTTCTATTTTTTCACCCCATGTCTCTCCGTGAGACACACACCGCCCTTCCCTTAGCTCCACTGCGCAATCAAATGTCATATAAACTGGCGTGGAGAATATTTTGCCTCATGAATCTTAGCGCGGGGGCCGCCAATCCAAAGTGACACAACTCCGATGGGCTGAATAAACCAGGATTTTCCGATTTGAGGAAAGGAGGATAGGCTAAGAGAGGCGGGGCACAGTTTGATAAGCATGCTTTCAATCATAAATTTCATTCCGTCTTTATATATATATATATATATATATATATATATATATATATATATATATATATATTATATATATATATATATAAATGCGCCCTTTTGAAAGCCTAGCCAGGCTCATGGGCCTGGTTTCCCGGTTTCCGTGGCGTATGTGTTCCCCAGCTGGACGGGAGGCCAGTCCATCGCAGCGTTACACATTTTCGCCAGCTCAGTGGACTGGATCAACGTGAAATGAAGTGTTTTGCTCAAGAACACAATGCGTCGCCCGGTCCAGGAACGAAACCACAATCTTACGATCATGATGCTGACACCATAATCACTAAGCCACGCGCCTCCACACACACACACACACACACACACACACATAAATCTAACGCCCATGAACCAGGTATGACACTTTCAAGTCTCTCCTAGCAAAGTACCAGGTCTTACGGTTTCATTCACTCGTTTCCGATAATTGCTTCATTTGTCCATTCAATATGGCCACGGAATGATGAAATGCTGATGAGACTATAATATATGCATCATAATGATATTCGCATTCTGTTACCTAATATATGGCTGCCTTTTTATTTGGCCTTTGCAATACTGGAACATTATTTGTATGTATGCATGTGTGTATGTGTGTGTATCTGTGTGGGAATATGTATTATATGTGTGTATGCATTATGTGTGTATATATGTATTCTGTGAGTGAGTGTGCGTGTGTTCAGATCTAGAATCTATTTTATGTTCTTGCGTACCTTAAACTTTACATAAACATTTTATTGCCCCGCACCCGTTTTATCTAATGTATTCTTAAATACAAACCCTTTTGCCTAAAATCGCTTCCAGTACATTTGTGCTACTTGAAATCCTCAGTAAAAAAGAATATTTCCCATGGTTTATCAGGAAGGGTAAAAAATCATTTCCCTCCATTCAGAGAAGTGAAGGAGGGAGAGAGGTGGGAGAAAGAGAGAGAGAGAGAACCGAGAGTGAAAGAAAGAGCAAGAGAGAGAGAAAAAAAGACGGAGAGGCATATGCAGCGCGTACACAAATATGCATACAGTCAGATTGCGCTCTAATCCATAAAAACACAAGATAGAAACAACCCGAACACACACCACACACACACACCACATACACACATCAAACGTACATTTAATAGCGAAAGCTCACGCACAAATCTACATACAGCTAAAACATGCGAAAACAAACACACATAGTCTCTCTGTCACTCACAAGTAAGAACAGAATGCATGGACTCATTCGCAAGCCACATACGACGACGAAACACATTCGCACATCTAATAGAGAATAGGTGCATACAAACAGAGAAATTATTACGAGAATATACACATGTATAAGTGTTCGACACGTAAGTACGACACACATAGACACATAATATGCAGTATTTTGCGAATGAACACATAGATGAATCACTTTAGCCATCATGAGCAAATATTCGCACAACTAACATCTATTTGTTATATTCTCCATTGTAAATGTATTTAGTAGGCAGTTTCTTCGCATGTTAAATAAAGGTGTTGTTATAGATTCGGTTCTTTTTCCCGTGCATTCTTAAGATATAATTGGGTATATTCTTCCTTTTCTTTACTTTTTTTTTGTGCTTTATTTTTGTCACAGTTTTTATTCATCCTATGCTTATTTAATGTACGTCCACCACAAGGCGGATATTCCAAGGCGGCGAGCTGGCAGAAACGTGAGCACGACGGCGAAATGCTTAGCGGTATTTCGTTTGCCGTTACGTTCTGAGTTTAAATTCCGCCGAGGTCGACTTTGCCTTTCATCCTTTCGGGGTCGATAAATTAATTACCAGTTACGCACTGGGGTCGATGTAATCGACTTAATCCGTTTGTCTGTCCTTGTTTGTCCCCTCTGTGTTTAGCCCCTTGTAGGTAATAAAGAAACAGATAAATTAAGTACCAGTTACGCACTGGGGTCGATATAATCGACTTAATCCGTTTGTTTGTCCTTGTTTGTCTTCTCTGTGTTTAGCCCCTTGTGGGCAGTAAAGAAATAGGTATTTCGTCCGTCTTTATGTTCTGAGTTCAAATTCCGCCGAGGTCGACTTTGCCTTTCATCCTTTCAGGGTCGATTAAATAACTACTATTTACGCATTGGGTTCGATATGATGGACTTCATCCGTTTGTCTGTCCTTGTTTGTCCCCTCTGTGTTTAGCCCCTTGTGAGCAGTAAAGAAATAAGTATTTCGTCTGTATTTACATTCGAGTTCAAATGCCGCCGAGGTTGACTTTACCTTTTTATCCTTTCGGGGTCGATAAATTAAGTTCCAGTTGAGTACTGGGGATCGGTCTAATCGACTGGCACCCTCCCCCCAAATTGCAGGTCTTGTGCCTAGAGTAGAACAGAATTTACTATCACCCCTCTTTTTTAATTATCTTTTTCTTTTCATGTTTTTTGCCTTTTATATTTTCAATTTTTCGCACACTAAACTATAATTTCAACGTGCAGACGTGTATTCATAAATACTAACACTGCTAAAGTGTAATGCTTTTATATGTGCGCGTCCGTGCATGTATTTACGTTTACACCACGTAAAATCGGTGGTACTGTTGTTTATGTGCCGTAGCATAGATGATCAAGTAATAATAATCGATAACATAGACTAGAGTTAATAATAGATATTGATGTATGTGTGTGTGTATGTAAATATATATAATATATATATATATATATATATATATATATATATATATATATATATTGTACATATACACTTCTAATATAAGCATAAATATTTTTCAAAGAAATTTTATCAGTTGCCAGCATATTAAAATACCTTTAATGGTGAAAGTATAAGCAATTATAAAGAAAAGTATAAGCAATTATAGAAAAAAATTCTATGCCACATCTAGATCGTCTAACCACACAATATTTTTCACTATAAATACGCAGCCTGCTGAAACGAGTAAAGCAAGGTAACAGAAATTTTTCAAAAATTCGTTATTCCCGAATCAGACCGATTTGTGGATTAATCCACAAGGATTCTTTCTTCTTCAGTGAGAAACACGAGTAGAAATAAATGGAACACTCACATATAGCCACGGAAAAATAAGATGCAAAGTCAATGAGGACATTTAAGTACTCTAAGTATATCCAAACAGAAATTCTGTAGCAAGCCTCAGCACAATTGTAGACGGTCGGGAAAAGCTCATGTAAAGTGAATGCTAATAAAATTTACTTCTAATTAATTTTCCAAGTAAGTTTTATATATACATATATATATATATATATACATATATATATATATATAATATATATATATATATATATATATATATATAATATATATATATATATATATTATATATATATATATAAGCTAATTAATTAATTAAGCTAATTTAATCATTAATGACACAGAACGTTGCAACGTCTAAAAGATGAATTAGGGTAAATGTTTTTAAATTTTCACCTAATTTCTGAATTAATAATACTTGGCGGTGTGAGTTATGGCTGCTCTTTCTGGTGGACGAGTGACCTGTTGGGGTCACTCCTAAATCGTTATATTTATATATTTAGTCGATGACTATTTTCTCTTTTTCACCAGGCCGCTGGTTGCGATAATTTCTATTAAATTTTTTTGCTACCCTAAATTGACTAATTGATAATTTTCTGAATAATTCTGAGATTGAATCGGCAGTTTATATTTACTGTTGATAAGTTTGGCGCGAATACGTCAGTCTTGAAAATTTTAAGTCAGATATCCCGTAGGCTTCGATACAGACGCCTCGTGTATATTTGTCTCTCCCAGGTCTTTACTGATGAAGTGTAACCTATGGTAGATTGGCTTAATTTAATTTAATTAAGCTAATTTAATCATTAATGACACAGAAACGTTGCAACGTCTAAAAGATGAATTAGGGTAAATGTTTTTAAATTTTCACCTAATTTCTGAATTAATAATACTTGGCGGTGTGAGTTATGGCTGCTCTTTCTGGTGGACGAGTGACCTGTTGGGGTCACTCCTAAATCGTTATATTTTATATTTAGTCGATGACTATTTTCTCTTTTTCACCAGGCCGCTGGTTGCGATAAATTTCTATTGAATTTTTTTGCTACCTAAATTGACTAATATATATATATATATATATATATTTATATGTATATATATATATATACATATACACATATATATATATATAATAAATATGGTGCTATTAAGTTAGACATGGCCTGGGCCAATAATGGCCGAAACCTATCAAAGTATCAAAGTAAGTATATATATATATATATATATTATATATATATATATAAATGCGTATATATATATGCATATATATATATTCATATATGCGTATATATATGTATATATACATATATTTATTTATATATATATGCGTATATATATATTTACGTATTTACTTATATATATACATATTTATTTATGTATGCGCATATGTGTATATATATATATATTTATTTATTTATTTTTGTATATGCATATGTATATATATATTTATATATGCGTATATATACATGTATTTATATGCATATACAGTCATACATGTATCCATATATATATCTTGTAACTTAGAAGGGTCATTATGTCAGAAAACAAATAAAAAAATGAGGTATTGATGTATGAATATATCTAGTCAATGAACGCAATTGAAACAACATTGAATTGAAATAGCCATCCGCTTGCTGCCGTGGACTTTGTCCGAGAGAAAATCTCAAGAACACAACACACAGTCCGATCTAGGAATCGAATTTACTATCTCATGATTGTGAGCCTGACGCTCTAACCACTGAGTCATGCGCTTTCACTACACACACACACACACACACACACACACACACACACATTCTGTCATAGCCAGAATGGATGTTTCATTGATTTATAAACAAGAATTGAATTCATCCCAAAGATGCTATTTTTAATCTCTAGTCGATCGTTCAAATCTGTTTATCACGCAGTGTCGATCGTCCAAATTTGTTTATCACCTAGTGTTAACGTGTTTTCTGCGTGATTACGGAGCCCTGACTGGCTGATGTGCTCTGATTCACTGATCCAATTTTCGATAAGCTGTCACTAAAATATCTTATGACAATTCGTTCTTGTTAATCATTTTCCTGTCGTAAAGAATGCCTGGTCGAAGAATTTCGTCGGTCAATCATGCTGAAATAAAAATTCTGTACGAAGAATAATAAAGCACTCAACAAATTGGCAAAACATTTAAATTGATCCAGAGAGCTGTTTCAAGGGCAATAAACAACTCGAAATCTGCTGGAAAATATGGATATGACAAGCCTACGGGTCGTCCAAAAGCCGCCACCAAGCGAATGGACAATGCAGTAATTCTATCCGCCAAAAGGTCAACCAGAAATGTTCTTGTCTACTGCAAGAAGACAAGGCTTTTAGCCAAAGGACAATTCGTAGAAGATTATTTGATGCCGGCCTTAAGTCATACAAACGTTCAAGGAAACCAAGATTAATCTAAAAATATTTTGCTGATCGTTCGACATTTAGCCAAAAGTACAAAAATTGGTCAGTCGAACAATCGAAACAAATTATATTTTCGGATGAAACGCAGTTGTCACAATTTTATGCAGGCGTGTGAGCGAAGGGATAATCCTCGCTACGCTATCCCAAGTGTTAAAAATGCAACAGAAGTTATGGTGTGGGGAGCTATTTGTGCTGGTGAAAGATGCGGACTGTGGTTTATGCTTGAAGGTGGAACTATCAAGGGAACTAATTCCCTTGAAATTATGCAAAGGAAAGTCCTACCATTTATGGAGATCAAGCAGTATACACACTTCCAGCATGATAGAGTACCATGCCACCAGGCAAGAGCAGTAAAGCAGTAGCTAAGCAATTCTGAGCATGAGATCTTAGGTCCATGACCAAGAAATTCCCCGGATCTCAACCCAATAAAGCATTGTTAGGTTATTCTGAAACAGAAAGAAGCCGCTCGTAATCCAGCATCCCTATCGCAGTTGAAAAGTGCCATCACTGACAGCGCAACACATATTTTAATCATTGATCTACTCAATCAGGGTCAACTTTAAGCTAAAGAACAGCTATAACATCCTCGATTTTGTGAGAGATCGATAAATTCAAAGTAAAAATTGATCCACCCACACACATGACTGGCAGATATTTACGGAGAAATATGTGAACATCGAACCGAGTGAGATTAGCAATTCAATTGTAGAGTAACAAAACTACATACTATATATCATATAGCCAGCTATTTACTCGTTCTATCGATCTATTTACCTGCAGCTAATTGTGAATACTATTAGAGCACATCAAAATTATACAGTTATATACAAAACATTGTTTATAGCAAACTTATAGAGAAGCATGGTATACATAATTCGCTTTGGAATTGCATATTTCTGAAGCGTCTGATTCTTGAGTTTGTTTGCAAAAATGTTTCTTCCAAAGACTGCACTGCCAGTATTATCTTTGTGTCCTGCTCTAACTCAAAATCAAACGCTTCAGAAATATGCAATTCCAAATCAAATCATGTATGCCATGCTTCTCTAATATTTTGCAATAAACATATTTTTTTCTATATAGCTGTATAATTTTGATGAGCTCTAATAGTACATCCTCAGTTTGTCACAATAACTGGCCAGAAAGTTCTTCAGCAAAAGAATATTATACTCAACATTTGAACTATTTTCTCCATGTTGTCCTGCTCCACACACACACACACAACACATCCGAGCCTCTTTCCCTTCTTGGAAAGACCTTCGAATTAAGGATATTTGTCCTCAGCTTCCCAACAATTTTGTAGGCCCTCCTGACTAAAAGATGAAACAAAAAAAGAAAATTTAACTTTTAGGAACTTTGTGAGTCATAAGTAGCACCTCGATATGAGCCAAATTCAGAAGAAGGAAAATGCAAAGATGCTCACCGAGGTAGCAAGCAATGTCTAGGAATTTATCCGATAAAGATTGAGCAAGAAAGTAACATACCATTGTGAATGTTAAGTTAAGCTTCCATATGTCCTCGAAGGTCGAGTAGGAGGGATCCTTGGTCTAAATGTAGTAGAATGTGTGCTCTTTCTCTCTCGACCTATGCAGGGCTTGTTGAAATGCTCGCTTGAAGTTTAAGTATCAGGTGAGGAAACAAGTAGATCTGGTGTGTCATACATGCCTACACGCTAATGCTGCAGTACATGGGCCTCAGGACTAAGAGCCAGAAATATTGATATGGAATATGAACATGGCTCTTGTCACCTTAGCGCAACAATTCTCTTTACTAAAAGCACAAAGCCTAAATATTAGGTGAGGGTATTAGGCGATTACATTGACCCCAGTGCCCCGAAACGATGAAAGACAAAGTCGAAATCGACGAAATTTAAATTCAGAACAAAGTATTTTATTTAGGGTGTTAACGATTCTGCTAAACGAACATGTGGAGAATGCTGATGTGACCTGCAACAATTTCTGATCCGGTAAGAGTCTGCATGGATATCCGGGGCCTGATAAATCCCGATGAAAACATAACTTTCTTGGAGTTATATCATAGTGAGCGAAAGGAAACGATATAAATGAAAACTTAGTGTTGTGAGGAAAAAGACTCAGTCATTCATGTTGTGGTGAAGTCTTCTTGAAGACTTTCTGTCCAGAAGAAGAAAAGCAAAAGGAAAATGAAGGTGAAGGGCGGTACAAAATACGAGCCCACCAAGGGCGAGACTGTAGGTACTGGTACCACTATTGCTGCTACAACACTACTCACCTCTCTATGGACAGCCATGGGAGAAATAACAGCAACCGAAATTATCAATTCCTCCTTGCTGCTAGTACCAGTATGAAGTATAGTACCCAGAAGTCGAAAGATTTCCTCAACTGGGAAAAGGCTTCGAACATCAGACCCATTCCATTATCTTCTGCTAATTAAGAGGTAGTAAAGATAGGAAACTGTCAGAGAGAAAAAACAGCAGTAAGGGCAAACAAAATTAGCACCGACTAAAAACAAGTAACAGCCTCATGGTCCCTCATATGTAGTCTTACCCTGCTCCTGTAGAAGTTGAATATCACGGTTTTCTGAAACAACTAGAAACTCGTGTAACAGCAGAATAACGTGAGGAGAAACAGAGAAGTAGTTTTCTAATTGAAGGGGAGGTGGGGACAGTAATAAACAGCCTACCAATTTGAACATCAAATTATAGGCTGTTAAGTAAAAACCATGTCTGAAGTTTATACGCAGATAACGAATTACTTTTCATAGTGAGTCGCAGATATCACAGCTCTACTTCTTTTAAATTCAAATCTACTCATGGATCTTGCTTGCAGAAAGTTATAGGAACTGAATCAAGGAGTTAAGAGACACCCTGATCTTATTGGATCTTTTCTCTTTGTGTGTAGTTTTCCCTTGTTTATTTCGAGTAATAAATTCATAACCTGTTTTAATATATTCTATTATGTTCACCTTACATATATTCTATCATAGATATGCACATCCCTTCATGTTTTGTATTGCGACTCACAATGAATTGCATCCAAATAATGTGCTCAAGATTTGAATATTCATTAGTCTACTTCATATTTTGTGACTGGGTCAGAGTTAAAGTTCGCTAATCTCATTGTATGACTTGTTTGAATGCCATCTTTATTGCATAGCATAAAAGGCATATGTAAATGTTCTAAGGGAAGTGGCAAGTGATAATTTTAGCATTATGACTTTTGAACAGTAATCGAATAATCATTTAGTTATAGCTCTGATCAAAGCCGTTATAAATGAGTTTAATTGATGGGATCGATTGATAAGTGTGAAATCTAGCTTGTTACTTGCGTTATCAATTAAGCGGAAATTGTGGTTTGACTTGAAAATCTAATATGAGATTAAAAGAAATAATCATTTAAATAAGGCATAATTGTATTAATCAAAGAGAGACACTTCGATCTACTGAATGGGGAATAAAGAAAAAGTAAAACAATGTTTTTTAGGTAAAATATAATTGCTTCGGCTTCTTTTCTTTGCAAGGAATGGTAAAGTATTACAAGTGGCAGGTGTCGAAGCAGCTGATAAGAAAAATAGTTATGATTAACGAGTTATGTGAAACGGAAAAATGGCGGATTAAACATCACAAACTACAGCTACTTTGGACTTAACTACCGTTCAACAGAGGTTGGAAGAAGCTGCTGTGAATAGCTAGCATTGTGTTTTCAGAACTTTCCTGGGTACTCTGCGGTCGACGAGACTGAAAATAGATTTAGTTCAGTGATGTTGACTTCTGATCTACAACTTTTTCTGATCTTGTACCTAGCATCAGTACATCTAACAAAAACAGCTATTAGTTTGCTTCTCCATAGTGAATTCCAGGAACTGTCTTCAAATTGTTCCATACTGACGTTAGCCAATATAAAGATAAATATTTAGTTGCTTCTCTCAAATGATGATATATCTCGACATCTAGTTGAAAGAAATCCTTTCTAAAACTCAGCATCTAAATTCTTTATATTCTAAGGTGATTTTTAAAAATTTTCAATCAATGTCTTGTCAGTTTCGAAGTTGACAACTTATAAATCTTTTCTGCTGGTACCACTGTGAAACGATTAATTTCCTCAACACGAATCATCTGACTATATAAAATAAACACACTATCTCTCAATTTTACATCACAGTTTTCTCTTCGAATAAAGAAATGATGTTGACCAAATAGTGACACACAAGGAGAAAGAAAACTGAATACTACAATTAACATTCGGTTTTCTCGGTATGCTACAATCGTGAATGTTTTGCCGCTAAGCATAGATAAATTCCCTTGTCATTAATGGTTTTTCTTTTATACACCCCTTGAAATTATATTCTACTATTTATTTATTGCATATATCATGATTTTTGTTTAAACTGCACGTGTAATAGTGCTTTGCGAATTCATTCCTTGGCAAGAAGATATATATATCGGAAATCTGCAATGGGTCCATAACTACCATATCACCTATAACCTTGGAGCACTAGTAACCCGTTACAGCGCTTACCTAACGTACCTGGTCACCTGTGAACTAAACCCCATACTTTTGTATACATAAGCCGCCTGCAATACTTTAAATTGACAAAAGAATGAAAGCACTTTACCATCTGCTACTAGCCAACAACAAAGAATACAATAGCGAAATGTTTACAAATGCAAATGAAAGGTTGGAGAGTTAGACTATTCCATGAAGGATCCTGCTGCGCTTTTATAATGGAGTGATCATTCCAATATATTTTCTAAAAACAAGAGCCAGTTGAATGTGTTCAAAGCTAGAAAATTTGATTAAATATTTGTTAATAGGACTATGATTTTAGATTCCAGGCTACTAAGCAGTTACACCACATGAATATGTGAAGATTAAATCTATTTGCAATAAAATGCATGCATGACTTGCGACAGAGGGAATCGGCAGACAGGCGGCTTTATACAATAAAATAATTTATAGCTGAATGATTCGAAAGAAAAAAAGAAATCAATGTTAAACAAAAAGTGAATTACGCTATTAAAATCAAGGGAATTATTTCCCTTAACATCATTGCTGTAGTTGAGTAGAGAATACTGAGACAGATGATATACTATCAACAGTTTCTGCTGTAACAAAGACGACTACCTTTCCAAACAAAGCCAAACAATTCTAAACAGGAGATAATTCTACCAAGTCACTCCATGAAGATAGTAACATCGTCATAATTTCGACTGATAATTGAATTACAACTGTAGATATGAATAAGAAAGATTACACGAAGAAGCTTACTAGACCAGGCTACAGAACGTCCCTACTAAAGAGGTAAGAATGTTGGAACTACGCCTGTAATAAAGGATCGTAAGTTCCATCCAAGGCGAAGTACATGTTTCTTTATAACCCAAGGGTAACCCTGAATATGCAGGTCTAACTACCGCGTTTTATAAGGTGTACGAATGTCTTCTTTACTTAAGGGGAAAAAAGTGCAAGTCGATGGAGATTTGACTACTATTTATACCAGATCGACATAGAAGCTCCTTCGTTAGCTCACCGAAACACACACACATACACAAGCACACATGCACACATACACACACACCCACTCTCTCTCTCTCTCTCTCTCTCTCTCTCGCGCGCGCGCGCGTATAGCGTCTAATGACCAATGGAAAGTATTCATAAAGCTGCATTTTATTAAACAGCTGTGGAAGACAGTCGGTAAAATTGTCCTAATAAATGTTATATCGTCAGATAATCGTAGACATCTTAACAGGTTTAGTCTCGCCTAACTGCATTAGACATGCGACCGTTCAAATTAAAGTTGGGATATTTCTCGTCTGTATACAGGCTTACAGCTACATAAAGTTTTCAAAGGGTCAAATGCGTATATACACTTAAAGTTCACTTGACCAGGATCTGCCAGTTTAGACAGATTCATGTCGAGCAATGTTTTGGCATATTAATTTAGCCACATAAAATGAAAGAAAATGGAGTACTTAACAGTACTTAACAACCATTACAGTATCAGGCACAAATGCAATTACGTTTAGGTTTTGTAAAAGTTCCGCGATGATATTGCATGATTGAATGTGTGAAAATGCTGCGTATTTTCAAGTGAGCATAGGTGAATACATGGATAGATAGATAGATAGATAGATAGATAGACAGACAAACAGACAGACAGACAGATAGATAGATAGATAGATAGATAGATAGATAGATAGATAGATAGATAGATAGATAGATAGATAGATAGATAGATAGATAGATAGATAGATAGATAGATAGACAGATAGACAGATAGATAGATAGATTGGTAAATAGACACACACATATTTATACATACATACGTATATATGTAACGGGAAGGTTTACGAAAATAAACAAAAGACGAAGGCAGGTGGAGTACAAACAAACAAATGTATTAGTATGGCGCTCAGGAATAGAAATAAAACAAGTCTTTTACGTTTCGAGCCTACGCTCTTCGACAGAAAGATACACAGAAAAGAAACAAGGAGAGAAAAAATACGTGCAGGAGCTATTGATCCAACATATGTACCTACATATATACATATGTATATACGTATAAACAAATACACACACACGCACACACATACACACAAACACACACATATATATATACATATATATTTATACATATATATGTATATGCACACATATATATATATATACATACATACACATATGTAGGTGGTATATACGCGAATAAGCCTAAGCAGTGTAGTTTTAGTTAATCTGAGCTAGATATATAACCACTGCAAACGTGCAACCATTCAAGAATAGTTTCCGACTGTTTTAATTTACGTTTATGTGAATCAAACAAATAAGATGAAGGTAACTCAAATATATCACGTAAATAGAACTCGTATTATATTTACGACATCTATACGTTGTGCGACATCAAGATTTTACGGTGACTATTCATGTCATCAGCAGCTGGTGAACTAAATAGAGTAATTCGCATAGACTATTAGTAAATTGCAGTTATTGACATAACCAATAGTTGGTGTGTAAATCGACCAAAGTAGAGGAAAGAATATATATTAATTTATATATCACCAAGAAATGGAATATCTCTTGGAAAGGTGTAAAAGAAATCTTTTCAAAGTGTCATGCTAGGGGAATATAAGTCGGTATGTTCGAATATGTGTCAGGTGTTATGTAGCCAATAGGCTCAAAGGAACTTAAGCAGGACTAGTTTAGTTTATCGAGGTGAGATATTTATTTAACAAGAGCGTACATCGATTCAGCAAGTGCATATAATCTCTGTCTGTCTGTCTGATTGTTTATCTGTCTGTCTCTGTGTCTGTCTGTCTGTCTCCTCGCTCTCTGTATATGTGAGTGTGCGGGAGTGTATGTATACACAGATTCTTATATATATATATATATAAGAATGAATGTTTTTATATATAATGAACGTGAAATACAGGAAGGGACGAACACGGAACACAGACAAATCATTCGAAGCCTTCAATCTTCAGTCAGACACCGAATCATCATAGCAAATTTCGGCTGTTCAATTTTGATATTTGCTCCAACTCGGCCAGCCCCAAGAAAAAAAACTAAGCTGTAAGCATTAGATTTCTTGGTAGAAGACAGGAATGTGAACGCACAAGACGGATGTAAATACAAGAGACGAAAACGAAATTGAAAACAATAATGAATAAACAAAATATATATAACGGTGGTTGTCATACGACTTTAGACCAAATGAGACAAAAACAACAACAACATAGCTGGCGTAGAAATAATTACCGTTTCAGTAGCGGGGACACATGTTGGTCGAGATACGAAGGCCAACAGAATGGTTTAAGAAGCAGCAGGTTGCAGGAGAGAGAGAGAAAGAGAGACAGAGAGAATATATATATATATATATATATATATATATATATATATATTATATATATATATATATATATATGTATGTATGTAGTATGTATGTATGTATGTATGTATGTATGTATGTATATATATGTAAATATATGTAAATACGTATGCATATATAAATACATGCAAAAGCACTAGCACACACACACGCATGCACACACACGCACGCACACGCACGCATACACACGCACACATATATACGTGCCCCAAAAAAAACTGACCACATGAAAGATAAAGTCTTCCGATATTTCTAAATATTGGTTATGGTTTATCTGAATATGGATACAGGCAAATATATGCATTCGAAATACGGATACACGCATATATATGCATTCAAAATATCGATAGACGGATACGTATGCATTTTTAATGATCAGGAAGAAAAGATAAAGAAACAAGATACGGAAAGTTATTCATAATGATTTATCCGCATAAAAAAAAGATAAGTGATGAAAGCAATCCAAAAGGAAGCTTCCTCAAAGACCGGCTGGTAAGAATCCAGCTGAACCTTCAGATCTTTTTTATCGATTCAGTCCCTGAAAACGTTTATATTCTTAACAGAATGTACTTTATCGGGACTCTGTGTGGTCATTATTTGCATAATTTTGCCCGTCTTATTTGGTGTAAGCTAAACGCCACGAGAAATGTTTCCACCGTGGTGGCCTGATAATATAACTACGAATATATTTAGCGTTCGTTGTCTTTTGACACTTGTTCGCTCTTGCTAATGGTTTACGTATGTTCGGAACAAACAAGCTTTTACTGTACTGAAAGATAAAAACCTTGAAAGAGAAATTTATAAATGGGTTGAAGAATTTTCAGCGATTACATTCCGATCTAAGAAAGCGATAAAACTTGGCATCGTTTCTGGAATCCAGCCGACATAGTATTTGTTTTTTAAGGAACAGAAAGTACACACACAGCAGAAAGAGAAAAATACAAACACTCACACACACACACACACACACACACACACACACACACACACACACATACACACACACAGAGTAACGCGTGCGTGCTCACAAAGTGAGAGAAGGTGCGTGAAATAGATTTTGCCTCATTCTTCGGTAATTGTTCGGAAAGGTAGAATTTAAAATCGTTAGTATATCAGCTTTCTAGCTGAAGGTTTAGCTGCTCATATCCAATCAGTATCACTCTATTATGTTCTCTGAAACCCTAAATATGAACCCATGCCACACGGTCCACTATTTCAGTATCTCATATAGTTTACTACAGCGGTTATTATACAATTAACAAATGCATTGACATACGAACGTACGAAAATATACACGACAAATGAAAACTTTATGATAGAATTGAATGGGACAATGCGCAAATATATGCTAATACGAATGTTTTCAGTTCTTTAGAAATAACTGATATTTACATACAGAAATACACACGTACTACAAGAATACATATACGCATACATATGTACATACATACATGCATGTACGTACATAAACGCATGCCTGTTGTAGACAAATACCTGTAAATTACCACAGAATCATCGTCTCTTTAGTGGCGTGTTCATCTCATAATTGTAAAAAAAAAGAGAAACAAATGAGAGTTTGGTTTCATAGTTTGATGGTATTTGGTAAAAATAGTTTTATTAATTATCGAAGCACAGATTTACTGAAAGCATTTTTTGTTTTATTTTGTTATTTGTTAGGTCTGGAAGAAGAGGCAGTTCCTATAATTTTCGAGGCCTGTGAGGCTGATACTGCTAAAGTTCCGCTTAAATTAATGCAAGCTAATGACTAAGAAAGACATGAGCTGGGAAAAGATTCCAGAGGATCGAGTTTCTCGAGCGGAAAAAAAAATTGACGTACTCGTTAGTACGACTACGGTGTGATCGAGAAGGCTCTTTAGATGCATGCTACTCATGTTTCGGAGAAAAGGTGTGAGGTGCGGTAATATTTTCGTGCTGGAATGGTATGAAATACACTATGATTTGATTTTATTTCTTTTTTAAGAAGGGAGACTAGGTACAAGTATGCAGGAGTTCTTTATTCAAAGAATCCGTGAAGATTTGATATAAGGTATCTTGACTGCCCGTAGAAATGACTGGTTAGCAAAGGTCAAAGGAAAATGTAAGATGACATTATCTGCATAAGAGAAGGCGTTGATGGACGTGAAAAGCAAGTAGTTCATTGTTGCTTGGAAAAAAGTATGTACAGGCAAGATGAGGTATAAGGGAGTGAGAGCTTTGTCAGCTCAGTCCTCGATAGTGCGATCTGATTGGAAGCTACCAACTGAAGAGATGAGAAGAGGATCAATTGTCGGTAGGCCGGCAATTTTGGCCAGAGGTTCGCATTTCTAACACAGTGAAACCTTTGCTGAGATCGGTAGCAACAACATCACATTAACCGAATTTCTCACGGGAAGAAGCCCACTAGTGACAAATGTATCCTGGTAGATCTAGGACTCTAGATCTCCAGGACAACTGGCCTTACTGACACTGTACTGCTAGTCACGCTGGAGGGGAAGAGAGAGAGGGAGAGAATGAGGCAGACAGAGGCAGGGAGAGACAGAGAAAAGGAGATGTAGGAGAAAAGAGAAACAAACGAAATTTAAGTGCGTTTTCACTTGTCTTGCCTTTTCTGCACCGACTTGACTACTTTAGAAGTAGTGAGGAATGATCAACTAACGCGGTAAACAATTATAGCCGTAGGATTTGATACTAGTGTATTCCTAGAATAGTAGATCTCTGTTCAAAGCTTATTCCTTTCAATAATGGAGTTAATTATATCGACAAAAGGAGGGCCTATAGACAATACAAAATATTCGTCATGAATCATGCCATTCCTGATTGGTCCCTCTCAATAAACAACAGCATAGTTGCATTATCACAAGCTACAAACAGGCCATACGCAACGAAGCAAAAATACTAAACATTGAAAGATCAACTGGACATGTGACAGGTACAGTTTGGGGTTATAAAATATTCCGACGCTATGCATACGTAACGCGCCATCTTCACGTTACACACATTTATATATATGTGTGTGTATGTGTGTGTGTGTGTATGAGGAAGCCTTACAAACGCTGAAGAATGACAACTCAAACATCCTAAAAGAAGCCGATAAGGGAAGGGTGATAGTAATCATGGACAAGGACTATTATAAAGATAAGATATTGAAAATTATTTTACGCAGTATTATTTCCGGTAATTTAGCGCGCCAAAACGAGAACTTTTGAAAAATAACCACAAGTGTAATGGGTAGAACTACATACATATTCGACCTCGTGCGTATGTCTGGTGTGTAGTTTTTCAAATTATATTTGTATGAACGATCATACTGAAGATCTACACATAAATTGCGTAAGTAAAATTACGTAATTTGTTGATAGTGATACATTGTTTATGAATAATCTATATTTTTGTTATTTTTCATTTGTCTTGCTCGCTTACGTTTCTGGCGTTAGCTAAATTTTCTAAAGAACAAATTCTTAGTGGTAAGACCATAGCGGATCTACTTCTAGCGTTAGGATGTCCACATAGTGCTAATCCCTCTTATATGTATATAATACTATTTACTGAACCTCAGTTTTTTAATATGCTAGACCACTGGTGTTAAATTCATGTTATTAAATTAATATCCAATTTTTCACCCTCGTTTTAATTTTAATATATATATATATATATATATATATATATATATATATATACATACATTTACATAAATACATACATACACCCTAGTATTCAGATGTTAGTATAACCCACACTGTCTTACCATATTCTCGATTCTTATAGAAACCACCAATCAAATCCATCAAGTTCCTTCTTATTCTACATAGTCTGCAAGCACAGAGAAGACCACACTATTAATTATATTCAAGAACAGCCAATGCATATGCATGAAATACATTAAAGAAAGTAAACGGCATGCAGATAAATTCTGAGCACTCACATTTGGTCAAGAAAAAGATTTTACAGTAGATCTATCATAGATTATCTTAGTCCACTTTGGGTCCGCAAACTCTACACGAAAAATGATGGCCTTCGCAAAATGCAATTCGTAAATATTTCCGTGTGATTATTTAATCCAATACATTCCAAGTTTAGTTTCATCGTCGTTAATAATACGAGGACAGTGTTAACCATGTAATGAAGTTCGACGAATAGGGGCATTGTCTGGCACACTTTATAACCAACAGGCATTCAGGTGCTATATCAAAAGAAAACTACCGAAAAAAATATGACTGCCAGCACAGAGAAGTGGCCCACCTTTTTGCTACAAGCTCCGACATAGACATAATGACCTTCAAACACTCAAGCACATCTATAATCCCCACGTACTACAGTACAACTTTGACAACACTCAACTTAATGAGCAAATGCAACATTAGCTACCAGCAGCCAAGCTTGCCTAAATATTTTATTGGGATCAAAGAAAAGTACCGAGAAACATTTACCGTGGCTCTGGCCGAGCCAATCTTACCTGCTCCTGTCGTGTCGAGCTCGAGATCTTACTGGCATGCGTGAACCAATGAGAGTATAGTTACATGATCGCATGATCTACAACAAATAACTGCCAAATCTTCCCCAAATCACATTTTATCGTCTGAAATAAATGAAAGAATATAGTAGATGATCTAGTTGCAACTATCTCATTCCTGAATAAAAGACAGAGTCTTGAAGACCAAAATGGTATGAACATAGTTCTGCATG
The DNA here is from genome assembly GCF_006345805.1 of Octopus sinensis. NCBI lineage: Eukaryota > Metazoa > Mollusca > Cephalopoda > Octopoda > Octopodidae > Octopus > Octopus sinensis. The sequence goes on along the minus strand of NC_042997.1, from coordinate 50,290,862 downwards.
AGGAAGGCTAACTTAGGTTCTAAACAATCGATACCAGGTGTTATATTAGTTGGAACTATGGAGAGAAGCCCCATCCCTTACAACAAACCACTGTATGAAAGAGGGTTGTTCAGGTCGTAAGATCTTCGCGAGTCATTTTTAAAGATCGTAAGATGTTCGCGAGCCATTTTTAAAGGCCAAGAATCACTTTCCTATTGAAAGAACTGACCAGCTGTATAGATATAAACACATTTTTCTTCTTTGTCTCTTCCTTCTTTCTTTCCTTTTCTTTTCCATTGACACACCTTTCAGATACAAAGGCACATGCACACACACACGCATACGCACTCCCTCTCTCTCACTTTCTTTTACTATCCTATATCTCTCTCCACCCCTACACACTCAATACTACTATAAAAAGAGACGAATCTCCTCAAAAAATTCAAATCTGAAGAAGCTACTAGAGTGGATGCAAGCGCTAATATATGATTTATAAAAACATGTGACATATTAATAAAAATCTGTAAATATAAAACCATCCATATTTTTGAGTACCTTATTTCTTCTAATATATATATATCATTAGACGACATATGAGGTTTCGGCAATTTCTTGCCAAACAATGACACAGATCATTTGTTTATAGTGATCAAATGTTTGTTTATACATAAATTTACTCCCTTCATCAAATCGACGTTATCTGTATGGATGCACTGTGTCCCACATGTCAGATGGCGAAACGGTCGCAGACCAACGTGAAATGAAGTGCTTTGCTCAAGAAAACAACTTAACGCCCGGTCTGGCAATCGAACCGACGTTCTCGCAATCGTGAGTGCAACACTTTATCTGTGTGTGTGTGTGTGTGTGTGTATGTGTGTGTGTGTGTGTGTGTGTGTGTGTGTGTGTGTGTGTACGTGTGCGTACGTGCGCGCAAGTGTGTGTGTGTGTTTTGCAATTGATGGACTTCGAAGAAATGAATTTCAAAATGAAATTGTAAATTATTGCACGAAGTAAACTCAGAACGATCTCCAAACCAGTCACCGTGATACATCACTCATGCGTAGCTCGCTAATGACACTACAATAATTACTATCCAATCATTCTAAATAATTATTTCTTACGAAACATGACATTTTTAGGTAATGATGTCGGTAGAGAATTATGAAGATGTGACATTTACGAATTTCAAAAAACCATTCACAAGGTAAGGGAAATGAAAGCACCTGTGTTTGAATCTGATTTAGTACAATATAATGACTTCAAAATGTTGATTTGTATCTACAATAATTTGTTGAGTCTGTTGTGTTGAGGGTGCCATGTTGTGTAGAAGCAAAATATTACTAAAATGAAATGGAATTATTAAAAATATTATAACAGAAAATATAGAACATAAAACTGCGCATTGTAGCTTCTTACCATGTTTTCTAAAACGGTTACAAAGGAATAAATTTCGGGGAAAGAATATATTCTATTATATCGTCTTCACTACTTGTTTCTTCTTATTTTTTTCTTCCTGGAAAAGGGGAAGTGCCCATATTCTCCGCAGACGCTTATTTCGTCGACTGCGGGAGGATGAAATCCAAAGTAGATATTGAGGTGTGTTGAAATCTTAACATAGAGGGACTCAACAAAAAACTCCATTGCTCAACTGGATCTGCGATTCCGCCGTCATCTCAGTGTCATACAACTCTCCTTTTCTCGCTTCCTTACTCTCACTTTCTCCTCTTTATATCTTTCTCTTTTTTTGTTCAGATGCTCTATCACCATACCATCACCTGCATGCAAGGACGGAGAATTTTTACATTAGAGAAAACCGTTTGCAAACGGCATTCTTTGATACATGCAAATATATTCTACAGACAGCTAATTATTTCCAAGAGGAAACACAGTGAAGCAATGTGAGACGGAAGTACGTGCGGTCTAAGACTGAAAGCGCGAACGACTTAACGGATGTAGAGGGGGAGGACAAGTAGATGGTGCCAGTCACTTGGACACTTAATTCTCAAAAATCTACGTCTGTTCACCGAGCTATGAGAAAATCAGATTGCGATGGAAGCTTAGCACTTGAAGGCACATCATCGACAAAATCACAGACTGTGATGAAAGAACTATGACCGACCAATTTATTGATATTTTTCTCTTTATACATTTCACTTATGCACAAAATTTTTGACATCTTAGTAATTACGCATTAGTGTAGAACAAAATGTGCAATTTCAATAATTTATTTTTCATCATCTGTACTTTTGGACCTCTGGGTTCCCGTCAGTACAATTAGTGCAACATTGATTGAGAAAAATTGAGATTTCCAGGAAAATTTATCGCCTGTGCATCGCTGGTGTACTGTACCTATTGCAGGGAAAGCGTGTGTGTGTGTGTGAAATTAAGAGAGGAACACCACCCGTTGTTCTCTCTCAATTTTTTTCTGCTCTCTTGGGTAAAATATATTCTATTCGATATAAATATCAAATGAATTTTATTCTGAACTTAGGCTTATATGAGGACGTCTGTAACTCTATCATCAGAGGAGGCTGATTGACAAGTACCGATAAATAACTGCTGTAAATCCAGTTTGCAACAAGCCCTTACAATGAAGAGAGAATTGAAAGCGATTTACGACAATCTGCTTTGAGGATGAAAGGGAAAAAGCAATTCTTGCAATTATAGCTGCTATTTATCTGCTTGGACCGCTTTTGATGCCCCTAACTGCTTTATACATTAAGAATTCTTTCACTACGATATTCTTAATATTAGGTGCACGATACAAATTTACCTGATTTTTCTTTTTGTTTTTTTTTGTCTTTGCTTTAATTCAATAAATTGTTGACATTCTACATAACCTTGTACTGAACAGGCCTGAGAGACGGAAATTTATACACACAGATGGTGAAATATAAACTGCTGAAAGCGAACACTTCGCTGTTCTTAGCGTTCCATTACGTTAAATGAAACAAGTATGTATATGGAGTATTAACGAAGGGAGATAAGTGGTTGCCATCTCCTTTGTATACATACACACACACACTGTGATAGCAGTGTGTGTATATATATATATATATATATGGAGTGGATGTGTGGTAAGTAGCTTGCTAACCAACCACATGGTTCCGGGTTCAGTCCCACTGCGTGGCACCTTGGGCAAGTGTCTTCTGCTATAGCCTCGGGCCGACCAAAGCCTTGTGAGTGGATTTGGTAGACGGAAACTGAAAGAAGCCCGTCGTATATATGTATATATATGCGTGTGTGTGTTTGTGTGTCTGTGTTTGTCCCCCTAGCATTGCTTGACAACCGATGCTGGTGTGTTTATGTCCCTGTTACTTAGCGGTTCGGCAAAAGAGACCGATAGAATAAGTACTGGGCTTACAAAAGAATAAGTCCCGGGGTCGAGTTGCTCGATTAAAGGCGGTGCTCCAGCATGGCCGCAGTCATATGACTGAAACAAGTAAAAGAGTAAAAGAGTAAAGAGTAAGAGTAACCGAAAGGTTAGTCGTCACTATGCGTGTATGTGTATGTGTATGTGTATGTATGTGTGTTGCTATTGTATCTTAGTAGGATCATGACGCCAATAGTATATACATATATGTATATACTAAAATTTGGCTCGCGCCATTTCTAGCAAATCGGCGCTTTAGTGGTGAATGGGTAAACATTTCCGAGTGATTAATTCATCTAATACATTCCAGGTCTAGATTCCTGATTGTTATTAATCCGAGGACAGTGTTAATCATAAAATGAAATTCGATAAATATGAGCATTACTCCGCTCTGTACTTGTAGCAGTTATTGTTGTAATAATGGGTGTAGCAGCAGTATGTGGAAATGATGATTAAGATGATAACGATGATAATGATGATGAGGATGATGATGAGGATGATGAGGATGATGTTTGTCATGGTGTTGTGAATGACGATCCTGGTTTAATGATAATGATGATGATGATGAGAGGAGAAAGAACAGTTGTCAGGAAAAGAAGAAAGAGAAGGATTGAATGATGTAATGGATGAAAAAAAACAGAGAGAAAACAGCAAAAGGTTGATGGATGATGGTGACGAAGAATGTATTGTTTTTCAGTGCGGGTGTCCATATATACGTGTTACATGTGTGTGTGTAAACTAATTAATCACCACGATGCTTAAAACACAGCTTCCTGCTCAGAAACACATGCACACCTACACACATACAACATCCAAAAACGTACGCGCATACACGTCAGATCAAGCATCTAAATTGTTTTATTGTTGTTGTTGTTGGTCTTCTTAGCCGCACCTGAATATTACTCGTGTTCCACGTAGTTTGAGAAACAACGTTAGAATTAATTACCAGTATTGTATAAAATTATCGCCGGAGATCGGATAGTAGCCAATACATTGGACGAACGTTTAGTTGGAAATAGAGAGACAAGGAGGGAGGAAGAGAAAGAGGGAGTGAGAGAGACAAACAGAGAGAGGGGGAGGGAGGGAGGGAGTATAGTCTGTCTAATGAAATATTACTCTGTTCTCTTTTTACAGATATATTGACTGATTTGCAAAACAAGGCTGAAGAAAAGATGCTGAGATAATTGGCTTCACGTCACTAGGAATGCACTATAAAAAATGCTGCTAGCCAAATCAAGTGTGGACGATAGGCTGTTAAACGAAAGGGTTTACAGTTCGACTCACGTCAGCGAAGTCAGTGGAGCTGCGCTTGCGTCCAAAAAAAGGCGAGAGAATTAACTCTATAATAGTTTATTTATGCAAATGAGAAACAATGCACGTAGTAAGAGCTCAATATATTTGAGGAGCTATTTTAGCCTGTCACGCTTAGTCTCGATTTTTTTCGCAAGTTTAGGTTGAAGAGGGTTTTGTCTTAGACAGATGTAAAGTCTTCTGTGGTACCTCTAAGATTCGACAGTAAATATCTAATATACAGAGAAGTTACTTCATATTGTTCTCTGCCAGTCTCTAGCGCTGCGGTTCGAAGTTTTGACATAAGGTCAGCAATTTCCGGGGATAGAGTCAGTCAATTATATCGACCCCAGTGTACAACTGGTACTTATTTTATCGACCCCGAAATGATGAAAAGCAAAGTCAACCTCAGCGGCATATGACGCAGAAGGTGAAGACAGACAAAATGCCGCTAAGCATTTTTCCCCGCCTGCTAACGATTCTGCCAGCTCTTCGCCTAATCGCGGGCCATATATCACTGCATATGATACTCCACCAAGGAATAATCTAATCAATACATTCTCAACAATGGTTACTAATTAACTGTGAGTGCCAGTAATATAACAGCAGAATAAGAAAATTTAAAATTTATTGTTTTGAAAATTTTAACGATGATTTTAGTCGTGGAGCAATGTCGAAAAAGGCTACCGGAGAGCAAATGTAAATATATGTAAATGTATATATATATACAAAATTAAGAGGAATTACCACTAAAGTGGACACCCTATATGCTAAACATAGACGTCAAATCGCCATTACCACGAATATGTTCCCAAGAAAAAAATCCCAGCAAAACGCCAAAATGTAAAAGTGAGTAAGAAAAATGAAAACATACGAAATAAAAACGATTACCTACGTACCGTTGGTTTCACTCGTTAATATCTACGTATATAAACACGCAGACATCTGCAAGATCATCAGCGTAGTCTGTCACTTACAAAACACTATTTCCAGAACTAGACAGAGGACGCTCAACCGAAATCGAGTATGCATAAAGTTCTACAAGTTATATTAGGGTGTATTTTATCAAATGCCTTCACTTTGGAGCGCTGAGGCCTGAAATTACTCTGCAGTTAATAAATTTCAGCAGCCAATTTACCAGTTAGAGACACCTACTCAAGATACCACGTAGTGGAACTTAACCCGGAACCATGAGGTTTGTAAGCAAGCTTCTTACAAAGCCACTCATATATATATATATATATATATATATATATATATGGGCCTTTTTTCAGTTTGTCTCCCAAATCCAGGCACATAGCTTTGGTCGGCCCGAAGCTATAATAGAAGATACTACCTCAAAGTGTCACGCAGTTTGAGTGAACCCACAATCATGTGGTTGAGAAGTAAATTTTTTACTATACAGTCACGTCTGCGCCTAAATAGATATATACATATGGGTGTGCTTGCACTTATGTGTCTGTGTTTGTGCGCATGTATGTGTGTGTGTGTGTGTAAATGTATATGTGAATATATTTTCTTTTCCAGGCGTATATCACTGCATATCTTACCCGCCTTCGTTCTAGAGAGTTGGGGCTTAACTCACATTGAGACGGTCTTCTTTGTGTAGCTTCGCTGAATTGCTTCAAATTCCTCCATTAAGTTTACGCTGTGTGATGACCATAGTTGGGAGCAGTAGTCTAAACGGTTGAGGACAAATGCCCTTCGGATGACCATCAGGGTTTCCTGCTCTCTCGTTCTGAATGTTCTAAACCTGCGCCTGAAAAGATGCGTCATTACTCATATCAACGCCGAGGTCCACATTGGTTTGATTCAAGGATTGCAGTCCCTCCTGGGCCAATGTGTACTGTCTGGATTTCATCCAGATTCGTGCAAAGGTAACGCAAGGCTTGAAATTTTTACAGCCTTAAAGTGCATGTCATTATCCTCGGCCCACCTGTATATTGCGTCCAACACCTGTTGCAGATGCGCAATATCTCCAGAGTTCTGTATCATTTAATAAACTTTTGTATCATCTGCACTGCCAGCATGTGTGGCTATCTGAGTAGCTGAGGGCATGTCATAGAGGGCTACTATGAATAGCATTGGCCCCAAGACGGTGACCTGTGGAACACCACTCGCTATTTGTACTTCCTTAGAGGTGGCTCCGTTGGCCACCACTACCTGACTTCTATCTTATAAAAAGTCGTATTACCACTCGCCAGGTTTTCTGCCTATGAAAAGATCAGGCAGCTAGTGACATATCATACCATGGTGAACTTAATGAAAGGCTTTTGCATGGTCGAGGTATATCATGTCCACATTTGAGTTGTTGAGCAGCTGTTTTTACGCCCAGTCGTAGTGTTGAAAAGTTGTGTCAGGCAGCTTCTACCTGGTGGAAAACCATGCTGGGTATCACTTTGCAAGTCATTTTCTTCAAGGAACGCAATTAATTTCCTTCAAGCTGTTTGTTCCATGAATTTGCTGATGTGTGAGGTCAGAGAAGAGATAAGCCTATAATTTTTAGCATCTGCTCTGCTTGTAATGATGAATTATAAATCCGCTGTTGTAATATAGTAGAGTTAACTATTGAGTTGTCTTAACCTATGGAGATAATAAAGCGCTAATGACAAATCATCGATATATAAATATCCATTTCTATATAAATGAAAATATCTGTTTCTATTGACTATACAAACAGAGGAATTTGAAGTTGCAATGTTCATATCATTCTCACTGGTACTACTTGTAGTTCAAGGGACAGGATAGAGCTGAAATATAAGAACAATGTTTACAAAATATTGATTTCTTTCGGATATACGAGACGGTATTAGGCAGACATGGTCGGTGATCTAAATGTGGTTGATCTTTCACTGACAGTACAAATGCTCCTGGGAAATACTCAATGTCTCAAATCATATTTCATCACTCTCTTAAACTGATGTAGTTTATTTCCATTTAATGGATATATGAGATAACAACAGAGTCATCAAAATTTATTTTATTCAAATCAAATATTTAGAATGTAAATTTTACTGCGAAATAGACTCTCAATCCTTTGAGAAGCAACTGGCAAGCTTTGAGAAATCTGCTGTTAAATAATGATAAGAGATAGCATCCTTGCATCTGGAATATTTTGTTAATGCCTTCGATATGATTTGGGAATAAGCAATAGTAATACACTAGAACAGACTAAAACAAAGAACAAGGGAGCCTCTGCTTGATACATAAACTGCTAGAACTAGTAGTAAAACTTCTTTCAAATGGATGACTTAATCCTAGACAAATTCCTGAATTAAAAACCAGTCATTCTAATCGCCTATTACAATACAAATCAAGTTATTTTGCAATATTGTTATATAGCAACTTCTGTTATAGAATTTGTGTATACACAGAAAGAAGTAAACTCGAGGTCCAATGCTCGTCATTTTTATTGTATTGTCGCAGTTTACAGTGAAAAGCTGTTTCTATTCTACAGAACTTGCTAGGAGATAGAGAAGGTGATAGCTACAGACACCACTGCAGGTGATGGTAAACAAGCAGTTGATTTGCCTGCTGGTTGCCCGCTACTCTGTTAATTTTGATAACTATGATCAGGAAACCGTGAATTGTATAATTAATATTTAATAAGAATTTAACCCGACTGATATATTGCACTCGCAGGTGTTAACTCGTTGCTCTAAATTTCATGATTAAAATCAGCGTAATTTTGAGAAAATCCTTATATTATGAAGGGGTAGTTCACTTTCATTCATCTGGATACAAATACACACTCTTGAGAAATAATGTTCTTTCAAAACTTTGCAGCAGAAATTTACTTCGTCGATTTCTGCAGCTTTTCCTTGCTTCAAAAATAGATCATAAACACCAAGTAGTATTACACCATTCTAATAAAGATAATCTTACCAAGTAATTGAAAACTATTTTGTATTCCAATTTTTACCTCCTTTTAATTATGTTTACTACGTTTATAAGACACCTGACGCCATCGATTACTTATGGTTAGCTCATTTTAAACTAATATGGTAGAATGAAGAATGTATTTTCAATATTGCCAAAATTGCATATAAACTGAATCATCAAACAAGATTTTGGCATTGCATCAATAATGCGCAGCGTATATTGTTACTGAAATGTGGTAAAAAATTCTAAATTTTGTTACAATGCTATCTAACATCAAAGCTATCGCTATATCGACAAAGAACTGCTTTTGGAAAGTATTTACAAGATATTTTATAAACGACATATTTATATAATAATAGTTCTTGCAGTTACCTATCTTTCTTATAACAGTTGTTATTAAGCATTTGCTCGATTATTATAATGAAATTACCTATTTCAAAGGACTTCAGTTTTATTTAGAATCCAATTTCTATGAATAATTCGAAGTTTTCGTGTCGAAATATATAACACGGTCATGAAAACGCACGTAGTGAGAAAATATATTCTTATGGAGGAAGATGCATATACACGATAAGTTCAAAGGTTACTGCACTATCAGTTATCTTAGCTGATACAAAAGAGAACTAGGACTTGGAACTGATAGAAAGACTGGCCAAAAGGATGGAAACTTTCTTGTCAGAGGATGAATACCTGAATGTAATTTCATTATTTTTATTTCGCCTTTCGGAAAAATTGTAAGTTAATGAAATATTAATATGCTCTCGCTGTCAACGGTGTTTAGCGTTATCTAAACGTGGTTGTGTTGTAAGATATTTGTTTCCCAATCACATGGTTCCGGGTTCAGTACCTCTGCATGGCACCTTGGGCGTCTTCTGCTATAGTCTGGGATCGACCAAAGTGGATTTGGTTCTCGGAGAATGAAAGAAGCCCGCCGTGTATTCACGTGTATAACTGTGTGGTGTATATATGTATATAACTGAAAGAAGGCCCTTGTGTATGTATGTATATAACTCTCTGAGTGTGAATGTGCCTCTGTGTTTGTGTTTGTTCCCCAACACAGCTTGATAACCAGTGTTGGTTTGCTTACGTCCCCGTAAAAGAATAAAAGACTGAACAGATACATTAATAAGGAAAACAGTAAAATAGACGTGGTGGAATACGAGACACCCTTTCTTCAGCCAGTAGTTAGTTACAACATTTGAAACGAATACTTTATGTTGAAATTACCAATAATAAAATGAGAACAAAAATAATTCCGGGAATCTAGTATATCGTAAGCCTTCAATTGTTTTGTGTGTCAGCTCCGCATCTCGCTAGATCGGGAAGCACATCATTTAAAGCTTTCGCCTTCATGGAATCTATCGTGTGTTCGTCAGCTTTTTATACCAAAAAACTACTTTAAACAATAAATACAAGTTTATGATCAGTTCAAATATGCTTGGGGGATATTCGAACCCACAAGAGAGCCATTTATTGTACTTTGTAATAGAGAAAATTTCTCGCAGTAGACAAATGGTGCAAATACATCTAAAATCAGCCGGCAGCGTCACCCACCTAGACTGTGAGATGCAAGCATTTCGGAGTGGTTATCTTCTCTAAGCTATATTTGCTGAAATTGCTTTCAGCCCTAGAAGCTGACAAAACGCTCGAAACCTTGTCAATAATTTTGCAACAGGTTACAATAGTGAACAATATTTATTTACAGCTAAGTGAGCCAAGTGAAGGCGCGTGGCTTAGTGGTTAGGGTTTTAGCATCATGATCATAAGATTGTGGTTTCGATTCCTGGACCGGGCGACGCGTTGTGTTCTTGAGCAAAACACTTCATTTCAAGTTGCTCCAGTCCACTCAGCTGGCAAAAATGAGTAACGCTCTGATGGACAGGCGTCTCATCCAACTGGGGAACACATACGCCATAGAAACCGGGAAACCGGGCCCATGAGCCTGGCTAGGCTTTAAAAGTGCGCATTTATTTATTTATCTAAGTGAGCCGAACTTTTTCAAAGGTAAGTGTTTCGTGCATCCGCATTAACGGAACTTGAACCCCCTTGAACTTCCTATCTTATTGATCCGTCTCCATACATCCTTTTCCCAAATGCTAAGAGATTGACGACATAGAAATAGTACTCAAGGTGACGGGTTATTTATTCTGGAAAAATAATTACTTCTTGGATAAAATTTCAATCATGAATCTGACGTGAAAATTCGCTCTTGGCCCTCAGCTTTTTCTATGAAAGAACAGAGATGATATCAAGCTTATTGGTAGCCAGTTGGTATTTCCCAGGTTTATTCATAAAATATATTCACATGAATTCGCTATATTTCGGATCAATTGTTTTCAAAAGATCCTTATAATTTATAGGCACCGGCGCGGCTGTGTGGTAAGAAGCTTGTTTCCTAACTACATGGTTCCGGGTTCAGTCACAATGCATGGCACTTCAGGTGAGCGTCTTCTACTATAGCCTCGAGTCGACCAAGGCATTGTGGGTGGACTTAGTATAGGGAAACTGAAAGAAGCTCTTTGTATATATGTATATATATGTATGTGTGTGTGCGTATCTTTGTGCCTGTATTTGTTTCCCACCACCGCTTGACAACCTGTGTTAGTGTGTCTAAGTCATCGTAGCTTAGCGGTTCGGCAAAAGACCGACCGAGAGAGAATAAAATCAGACTTAAAAGACTATGAGTACTGGGGTCGATTCATTCGACTAAAAATTCTTCAAGGCAGTGCCCCAGCATGACCGTAGTCTAATGACTGAAACAAGTAAAGGGTAAAAGATAATCTTCAGATGGCCCAGAAGTGTCGCCTCCAAGCATTTCAGAATATGTTTCAAATCAAACTTCATATAAAAAACATTAAAATTCAAATATAGAATCGATAACAAAATTTTACACTTGACTCTTTTTTTTTTTTTACACATTCCGGGGTAAAATATTTTATTTCATTTTATTTTATTTTATCAAAATACAGTACTAATTGACATAATTACACGCAGTGATTAATTTTTCTAATCAGTTGCTTTTATCAACGACACTTGAAGTGCTTAAGGAAATAAAATAATTTTTCCTGTCAGAAGCTGAAAAAACGTAAAAAAAAAAAATCAAAGCCATCCAATTTTTCTGAACAAGAATAACACAGTCCAAGACCTTCTCCTTGAAAAGATATGCCACTATGTAATATTCGAGCTACCTTCGTAAAGGTAGAATCGATACTGTGTTGGTGGATTGCTGTAAGGGTGCTTCATAACTGCTCATGCCGCATTAAGAGGTAAATATGGAAATATCGAAAATCCCATAAAATGGGTAGAAAAATTAAAACCATGAGATTAAAATTTTTTGGACTGAAGAAATAAATTTTAATATTGGTTTCAAATTTTGGCAACAAGGCCTGTAAGTTCGGGGTGGAGGAGCTAAGTCGATTACATCGACTTCAGTGCTTAATAGGTAATTATTTTATCGACCCCGAAAAGGATGAAAATGAAAGTTGACCTCTAAGGAATTTGGACTCAGAGCGAAAAGACGTACGAAATGCCGCTAAGCATTTTGTCCGGTGTGCTCACGATTGTGCCTGCTCGCAGCCTTAAAAAAAATCATCCTCTTTATTATAGGCCTGAAATTTTGGTGGAGTGAGATAGTCGATTACAATGACCCCAGCACGCAACTGGTACTTATTTTATCGGCCCGGAAAATGATGAAAGGCGAAGTCGACTTCAGTGGAATATAGACTCGGACGAAATACCGTTAAGCATTTTTTCCGGCGTACTAACAATTCTGCCAGCTCGCCGCCTTAACAAATTTTAATATTTACATCAGCGCTATGTTTCAGGTAGTTTGAGCAGCGACCAACATCAGGTGTCAATTTCTTGGTTTGCGGACATAAATATCTTAAGTCAGCCTTCATAATTGATTAAACAAATACAGAATTTCAAGTAAAATCTTACTCTTGCATTCTACATTTCATTTTCTGGAGCTTTTTTTTTTCTGAAAACAATGTACTAATTTACAAAATTACTCTGATTAGTTTTCTAATCAGAACTTTTGGTAGTTTGTATTGCAGTACAATATGGTATACTATATTCTTATTTCATTTCCCCAGAACTTATTTGGTCGATAACAATCTCCCGGAAAAGATATGCCTCTATGCAAATACAACTACCGAGATGTCTGCAGCTTGGAACATACTGTCACACGCACACACACACACACATATTCATTTCTGTGTATTAAGATTAGTCTTAATGAATTGATTAATATTTAAATACAATTTGCATTTATATATCCATATCTATCATGGGACTTAATGCATAATAAATGACGATGACCCCTTGAGTTAACAATATTTAGTTTCTTTGACAAGAGAGTACAGTCTATAGATAATTTTAATAATTGTTTCAAATTTTGGTTCAAAGCCACCATTGTGTGGGGAGAGGGTATATCGATCACATCGACCCCTGTCCTCAACTGGTACTTATTTTATGGACCCTGAAAGGATGAAGGACAACATGGACCTCGGCGGAATTTGATCTCAAAAGGTAAAGGGGGACGAAATGCCACTGAGCATTTTGTCGGGCGTGATAGCGAGCCTGCAGCTTCGCAGCATTATGACTGAACTTTGAATAATGATAACCGTACTTACTTGCTGATCCTCGGAAGAAGGACAGAATTTGATTTGGTCTGATCTCACGTTGGAACGAGGGCAGTAAGAAGTGAATACTTGTATGCAGTTAGTACCAGTGATGTAGCGTGGGGGTAAACGGTGTATGAGGAAGGAACAGGGTGGCCACTTTATATATTTGTGGTTGCTGTAGTATGTTAAATGCAAAGAAGAAGTAGGCCATTTTGGCCACTGCACGGAGCAGTCAAAATCCACTCTACGCCATTCCTTAGAACTGATGGCGATAGATTTAACAACCACCACTTCGCTCTTATCAATTAATATATATAAATGAATGACATTTGTAAAAGAAACTCAAGTTTATGTTAAAGAAGAGTTTTTCAACTGTACTCTTATATGGTTCCTCTCACTAAGCATGTATACACTCTTGAGTTCGGTGCCTTTGTTACAGGGGTTTTTATCAGTCTTAGTCCATCCGGAAGATGTTAGTTAACTAAATGATAGGATTTTGACATGAGAATATAAAATAACGGAACAGATATTCTATACGACACTCGAAACAATCCCTCCGGTCCAATGACCTGGATTAATTCATTATTTTCGACCCTGAAAAAGTGAAAGGCAAAGTCAACCTCACTTGGATTTGAAATCAGAGCGTAGGAAATCGGAACAAATCTCGTACAGGTAATTATTTCCAAGGCTCTAACGACTCTTCTAATTTTGATTTCGGTGGAATTTAAAACGAGAAAGATGAAGATAAATACCACAATTGATTTATTCCATCACTTTACAATTGTAGTTAGTTCATTTAAGAAGTTAGCATTAATTATTATAAATACAGATAATGGTATGGAAAAATACCGTAGCAAGTTGTGCTTTTTAATTTAGTCCTTCTACATTCTGAGCTCGAATTCTTTCCAACTAGTTAAAACTGAGAATCGAAACATTATTACGGTTTGGTTTCGCAAGAGACTTATGTTTTACACAACGAAGCAAACTTATCCCCACATATAAAATAATAGACAGAATTCCTCAGAATTTTGATTGTCATGTTTATTTATTGACCCCGGAAGAAAATGAAAGGAAAAGATGAGCTCGCGGGATTTAGCTTAAAATCGCCCCCTTTTGATGTTCATAGAATAATGTACTAACCAATTTCTAGGCTGATCTGATGAACTATAAGCCTCTTCCAAATGTATAACCTCGTTACAATGATATTAGCATATCTAAAGGTGGTGGCAGATGGTACAATCCATAAAGCACTGAACAAAGAAAGATTTCAAAGTATTTAATATTATCAGGGATCAAATTGCCCCTCATGTTTCCGGGTTTATAAAATAAATACCATTAAATATCATTTAATTGCAATCCTCTCTTAGAATGTTGCGACATAGTGATAAAAGCAGAGATCAATATTAATGCATGCTTAGGCAACATACGTGTGCTTGATATTTACTTTTTATTATTTGCGTTAGTACGTTTCCGCATTTGTTCGATAACCTGTGTTTTTCTTTTAAAGGTATTTATGAATAGGAATTAGAGAAACAACGAAAGGAAAGTATCAAGAATGTTCTATGCACCCTTTATGTTGAAAGAAGAGGAAAAATTGCATTTGGTTCTTTAATTTGTGTATCTTTTACAGAATAAGCAACTTGCAATTTTTTTTCTTTAATTTTAGCTCTACTTTAAATCAGAGCTAATTGGATTGCAACATTTTAGCTATATCACCATGACACAAACTGAGTTACGTAATTTAACTATAATGGCTTAATGAAACAGAAGTGTTTCTGAAATCCTGGTAATGATCTTCTGATGTACTTTACTTATTAAAACAATTAAAATGAATTCACTTTAAGTGAATTTATAAGAATAAAAAAACGGAGTAACAATGTGTGTTAATGAGTAAGAAATTGAAAAATATATATGTATAAAACGTTGAGTAACTGATGGATGTGATAAGAATATAATTAGACAAGAATTGATGGTGAACGTCTAAGTTAACCAATTACTTTGAATGATAGTAAATCATTGAATTATAATAAGCGAAGAATTTGATGCAGTTCACAGTGATTTTCTGTTCATCACTGTACTTGTCGTGCAGTGAAATTCATAGAGGAGGAAGCATACTGTCAACTGTTATGGATCGTGATCGAGTTTCGAATCACAGGTGCAGTCGATTCAATAAATTTACTTAGGTCGTCAATAATGGCCAGAAAGACGTCAATCCTTTGCCATCTCCCTCCCTCCATCCCCCCTCTCTCTCTCTATATATATATATATATGTACAGTGAAACGTCTGTGACATGTCGAACTACATTCATGATAATTGTTGCTCAGAAATACAAATCGTAGCGATGTGTCAGCGTGACACTGTTTCTTTCTTTATTGATTATCATCAGTCACTCATAAACATTAACCTCTAAGGAGTGAATATTGATTTCAAATTTTGGCACAAGTCCAGCGGTTTCGGGTGAAGGAATAAGTCGATTACATCGACCCCAATTCTCAACTGGTACTTCATTTATCGACCTCGAAAGGATGAACAGCAAAGTGGACCTCGGCGGGATTATAATGAGTGAATATTAAAATTTATAACTTGAATGTAATAAACGATAGAGAACGATAGCAAATGCCCGTCCGTGTTTATCTATACTTCATTATGTAATGAGTTCGAATCCTGTCGGTGTTAACATTGCTGTACACCACTCCACTGTCAAGTAAAATGTACTAAAAAATGGACGAGAAACGATTTAGTTGAATGTTCCTCTTTCCTTCAGCTGTATGAGTTTTTGTCGAAGTTTTGAAATCAATATTTATAACTGTAATGTAAATGGATTAGTGAAAAAAAATAAATAATCAACATTTTCTTAGGCGACTATGTGTATCGATATTTGCCTGCTATAGTCAATAAAATTCAATAGAATTGTTTTGAAATGTAAATTGTGTAGTTATGCCACTGCAGTTTAACAGAGGAAAGCCAATTGTGCGTGTTAATATCTCGTAAACTATTGAATCATTGGGGGAGGTATTATTGAAGACTTTTATCACTTTTCATGATGTGACGAAGAAACATTCAGTCTAGTGGAAGAGACTAACGCTTTCTAAATCTATTGATTAAGAATGGATTTGAGGATAGGAAATATATGAGTTTGAGAAAAGTACTTAAAAAATAACTGAAACTCTGACGTTTATACTTTTTATGAATGACATTCAAAGCGACAGAAGGCAAATAAATTGGATTCCATTGAGAATTTAAATTAGGTTGTAGGTATTATATAGTGAGCACTGCGGCATTTGTTATTGAGTACTCTCTTTCATATTCTAGATAAAATTATCTAAAAAATTTGGTGGAGTGGTTATCAGAATTTTTTTTTATTCAATATCAGCATCCCTGGTCGTCATCGATTCCTACACGTTTCCGAATATATTTTTCTTCGTTTGTAGTTCCTCTAATGACAGGTAACGCAGATGTTTGCAAACAACAATTGCCCACAAAAGTCACATTTGATGGGCAGTGGATACCTTCGTTGGAGTTGGCAGATCTCTAGTTGTAAATGTTTATTCTCTCATAAAGTTCTCCGCCAATCTTGAAGATGTGATGCCACATTGTTCAGGATCCAGGATCAATGTCAGTGTTCGTCTGTCTCAGTTTGTAGTGTCGAATGAAGCAGACATATGATCTTTTCCTGGTACTGAGTTAGCTGTAGAGGATTTAGCGTGGAATCTTGGTGCTACTGATGCAGTGAATGTAATTATATATCTAATTACATATACATGTTTATATGCTTGTATGTAAATATACATATATAGATACATATAGATACATATCTATCTATATGTGTCCATCTGTTCTAATGTAATTAAATTCTATGTCTTTGTGCAGCTGAAGATTGCTCAACATTTTAAATAGATGTAATGATTGCATTTTTCAATTAAATGGAGTTGCATGAAACGATCGTACTGCATTACGTCTTGATATCCATGCGGCTTAGTTTGATTTTAAACACCTTACTTTGTAATTATATGGATATTACCGTACTAAATTCTTGTGCCTCAACTTAAGTACCATATTCATCTGAATCTAAATTGTTGATAAACTCATCTACCATACCCAAAGTATATAATATATATATATCATTAGGTTATATTTTTTAAGAACGTAGATGAGTTCAGTATAAAGTTCGTGCGCCTTCAGATTTCACCCAGAGACACAGGATCTTACGACAATGCAGGGAAGCGATTGCCTAAATAAATACTTGCGAACGTGGAGAACTACATTGCGTGAAAGCAATTATAGTGATTACAAATAAATGTTCCTCTGTACTCCTTGTTGACTCAAACTTACTTAATTATATATATAACACGTACACATTTACTCTGTATCGAGATTCTTACCTCTGGCGCTATGTCAGGCAAGGCGCGTACAGTGTGCCTGTTACCGGTATTAAGCATCTGAAGAAGAGAATCAAGGATGCTGCTCAGTCTGTTACACCTGATGCTCGTTGTGTGCGGTAAGAACTGGAGTATCGGTCAGATGTGTGTAGGAGAAGTGGAAGCCACATCGAACTCCGCTAAACTGTATGTAAATGTTATTACTTGTTCTCTTATTCAACATGAGTATGAACTGTGTAGTGTTGCAAGTTACATCAACAGCTTTGAAATCCCATTACGAAATCCCACGAGCGCACGCGCGTATGTGTATAGAAGAGGTATGCAGTAGATTGTAACCTACCTACAAAAAGTGTAATGGCAATCACTGAAGGGAAAGAGGGAGAGAGAGTGGGATATATATATATATATATATATATATATAATATATATATAACAATGATAAATATCAAAGTGAGTTATATACAGTAGCGGTAACACATCGTGACGTATTTTTGCCATTTCAATATGGCTAACCCCTAAGGGTGGATGCTACTGTAGTTTTTAGCCCCAGGAGGACACACTCCTCCAGCTGGCCATAGACACACTATCTGTGTCCTGTCAGTATTTGCAAAGGGAAGTCATCCTTCCCGTCTTCAACTTATAATACACACGGACTCGAGTTTCGAGGTATTGACCTCTCGTCAGCGTGTGACAATCAAGCTGGAGGAGTGTGTCCTCCTGGGGCTAAAAACTACAGTAGCATCCACCCTTAGGGGTTAGCCATATTGAAATGGCAAAAATACGTCACGATGTGTTACCGCTACTGTATATAACTCACTTTGATATTTATCATTGTTTGATTTCACTTTTTCAATATCAGCGACAGTGGACGCTGGAAAAAGTATAAGTATTTGTGAAGGAAATCTAATTCTCGGCGACAACTATGATTGTCACACGCTGACGAGAGGTCAATACCTCGAAACTCGAGTCCGTGTGTATCATAAGTTGAAGACGGGAAGGATGACTTCCCTTTGCAAATACTGACAGGACACAGATAGTGTGTCTATGGCCAGCTGGAGGAGTGTGTCCTCCTGGGGCTAAAAACTACAGTAGCATCCACCCTTAGGGGTTAGCCATATTGAAATGGCAAAAATACGTCACTATATATATATATTATATATATATATAATATATATATTGACCTATATATATATATATATATATTGACCCCGGTGGCATTTGAACTCCGAGTGTAAAGATGGACGAAATACCTCTAGGTATTTTGCACGCCGTGCTAACGATTCTGCCAGATAGACGATACAAAGAAAACAAGGACGGGGTCATTCGAAGTTTTCTTTCCTCGGTCAAGCACCAGCTTATCCTCGCAATTTTGGTTGATTATACTTGAGATTGCTCCAATCTGGTCATCCCGAAGGAAAAACTAAGCTTAGAGCATTAGATTCTTTGGAAGAAAGCAGCGAATGTATACAAAAACAAGGACGGAAAAAACGGACAATGTTACGCAAATACAAATACAATATTGATAATAACAGGACATAGGTTTCAAGGCCGCCGCTAATTTACTTTGGTTACAGTGGAATATATGTGTGAAACTCCAATCACTTGCATAAATTCAGTTACCTTATGCGATAAACTAAGGAGTGGTAACTTAATATCCTACTTAAATGTCAAGCGCTTCGCCTGTAGCTGGATACGACTTCCTGATCTATACACTTTTGCATATCATCATTTGACACAGACATTTCCATAAAAATCTTTTTCTCCGGCTATAAAATCCATTAAATTACTCCTCCTATAAAGATCAGATATTATTTAAAATTAAGAATGTTATTTCTCTTTCGCGTGCTGACATTAAGATCTTGGGCAATTCTGTCTTTATATATTATTATATCATTTCATATTCTCGGTGCATTTCCGTAGGAATGAGTAAAATCAGTTTACCCACAATGTCAGATGTTGCAAATAATTCCGGGAGAGAAGCCATTTCAAAAGTGTATAGCATGAATGAATACGTTAAGGGGGAAAACATAAAAATTTTGATTTCTTATGTGTTTTTGGTAATTGCATTTATGTTGTATTTAATTTGTAAATGGATCTAGAAATAGAAATGACATTATTCCTAGCTATAGCCGGATAAAAATCTGTCGTTGTTTTTAGTTGAAGTTCGTGATAAAACACCCTATAAATGCTTTTGTTGGTTTAACCATGTTTTAATTTAACTAAATTATTCATTATAGTTTATTTTTATATAATGATATTGTATTGCTAAAAATATTACATCATCGTAGTACGAATGTGCGTGACTAAGTAGTTAGGAGTGCTCGGCTTACTTTTTAAGATCTTTGGTTCCATTCTTGAGAAATGCACTTCATTTCATTTTATTACGGTCTACTCAAGTGGAAAGGAATACTACCGACGTACTGAGGCAGGCTGCTTAACACTCACCCCACGCCGCCCAAATTAACCTCCTGAATATGTGCCTGGGGTTGTAGCAGGATTCTGACAAGTTTTAATCATTGAAATCATTCTAGATTCGACCAGTGTTACAGTAGAGTCTATTTTCCTTCCTAAACTTAGGTTTATTTCTCAAATTTACGTTGTCTTTTCTGGAACAAGGTGCGCATGAATGGACTGTCACTTTCTCAGCATAGTGCTTGAAGAGCCTTGATAAATAGAGAGACCGATATAAAATTTGTTTAGATTATTATTTTTTTTTTCTTTTTAAGGTCAATTTTGCTGTTCTCTGCCTGGAGTAAGTCAAGACGATATGTCGAAGCGAGCTTTTTTTATATAAACTTCGTAAGGAGATTTGAAACGGTTGAAAACTAGCTTGGACGTTCGCACGTTGACTTAGGGGCAAGCTCGAAAAACAGAAAGGAGTTGGTCATTCCGTCATACTGAGACGTCACAGAGAGTCACTTGCTTGTTTATTACAAAGTTCTGTTTCACAGATTAATTTCATTCCGTGTACTGCGTTATAATGAGTCGTGATGTTTCCTTGTAAACGCCAGATAGATAGCAAATGTCATAATTGTGCATCCGGTATCCGACGTAACAACTTGAGGCATTGCATCTCTAATGTTCCTTGTCCGAATTGCGATGTGTGGCTCGCTAGTTAATAGTATCGTACTGATGAGAATAATCTTCAATGTGATGTAATAGTGATATATTCAATGGTCTCTGTTTAGGCGTGATACATATGATCTGTTTTATGAGATCTTTGCATTTTTTATGACGTTCAACCATCTTATAAAAATAATGCATCTGACTCTTGTAGTATACGATATGTGTGGTTTATGTATTTTTAGTGAACCCTGTATATGTCATATCAGTGTGGATGAATTTGTTCTTGTATTGTTCTATGGCCTTGTCCATTAAATTGTTTGGGTTACCATTGTTAGCTTACGTGCTTTTCTTCAAAGATGTTCTTGTTTACGGCTTCTTTAGGGAATGAACAATGAAAAACTCGCTTGAAAGGGATTTGTCAATACATATTTTATATCTCGAGGGACACTGACTATCACTGTGCACATATAAGCGTATATTTGTGTTCTTTTAGTGTAAAATAAGGTACCGTAGATATTGTTCCTTATTTACTACATTTATATCCAAGAATATTGTGGTCAGCAAATCTATAAGTCTTATCTTTCTGTATCTGTTACTATGAATACTTCATCAATATATATTTGATGAAAGTTGTGTAGTTTTGTTTAGGAACGGCTTTGTTTTCAACGTCGATGATGCAGATGTTTCGACTCTAAGTCCAAGTGAGGAACTCAGAACCGTTTTCCAAATGTTATACCGGGCGCAGCATATTTATTTATCCATTAACATAATAAAGTATGTACTTCAGTTGAGAAAAAATCCAATAGTTTGATGAAAGTAAAGGGTGACAATTAGGAATTGTAAACATATGTAAAATATTGACTTCAAACTTTGACACAACGCCAGCAAGTTCGGTGGGGAGTGGTAAATCTATTGCATCGATCCCAGTTGCTGAACAGATAGTTATTTTATCGGCCCTAAAAGGATGACAGGCAAAGTCGACTTCGGCAGGATTTGAACTAAGAACGTAAAAAAAATTACGTAAAATATTGCCAGTAAATATAGCAATCAACTTGTAAACATTCATTAATCAATACCTAAACCTTTTTATTTTATCATGAAATGAATAATTGGTATCTGGAAGACAAACTTGTGAGCTACAGAAAAGCACTTAAGATGTGCAAGCAACAGTAACTTTTGCGTGTTTCTGGTTACGACAGGTGGTTTTATGATGTGGTGTGTGCACACATTATCCAGGGTTAAGTTTATAGTTTCCTTTACTGGGACGATGGTGAAAAGAATTTCGTACATCCACCATGGAAATGTAATCAGCGCTCAGTTGCTAGTAGAATTTCTAGGAATTTATTTGATGATTGTATTCTGCATTTGTATAGTACGTACTTCTTTATAATGGTATCTGCTTTTCTTTTTCGGCAATTCTACAAGTGGTTGCATTGATTTGAGAGATTTTAGGCGGCAGATAAGATCTGTGCGTTTTAATAGTGTTATAAGTGAATGCAAGGGTTAGTTCTCTTTCTATGTGTTAGAAAAAGAATCTATTTGGAAGTTTGTGGCATTAATCAAGTTATTCAGTTTATTCAGTCTAATCAGTTTAATTTTTAGTTGAGCAGGGTTGATTTTCTTAATTTTGATGAATATGTTGTCATCAGCAACGATTTTATTTATTTTTGTAATACATTCATCATTACAACTTACAGTTCTCAAATCATTTTTTATATATTAGAATATTTTCATCGTTTTTCAGTCAGTGTTAATAAATACGTTTTGCTATGTTTCTATTCATGTTTGCAACATTCACTACTAAATAGAACTTACAGTTAGTCATTTGGTTCATGATATTCTCTCCGTTTGTAGGGCGGCGAACTGGCAGAAACGTTTGCACGCCGGGCGAAATGCGTAGCCGTATTTCGTCTGCCGTTACGTTCTGAGTTCAAATTCCGCCGAGGTTGACTTTGCCTTTCATCCTTTCGGGGTCGATAAATTAAGTACCAGTTACGCACTGGGTCGATCTAATCGACGTAATCCGTTTGTCTGTTCTTGTTTGTCTCTGTGTTTAGCCCCTTGTGGGTAATAAAGAAACAGATATTCTCTCCGTTTGTCTGTCTCTCCTCTCTCTCTCCCTCTGTATGGGTGTGTGTGTGTGTGTGTGTGAGAGAGAGAGAGTTTGTTGTGCTTTATATTTGAATGTTTTATGAAAACAAACAGCAAAGGAAATAATAACTTAGATCTTGAAAGCAAATAGAAAATTATACTTAAAGTTACTGATAGCATACAATAATGTTGTCTAAGTGAGAAAACATTTGAAAGAAACTGAAAATATAAAGAAGAAATGTAAAAGAGATTACACAATTAGACTAAAATATGGTAATTGGGTTTCATATTCTTTCAAATGATTTGTAAAAGTTAGTTTTTCAAAACAATAAAAACTTGAATTATAAGAATTAATTTGTCAGAAAAAAAAATTATTCTTTTAATTGCTATTTATTCACTTATTTGGAGGAATAAGAAAAGATTGATGAAATAAATAAAATATTCAGTAAGAATTTATCTGATATTTATGTATTTATTTGGAGATTAAAGAAAAGCAAATTTGTGGATTCTCAGATTAAAATACAAATTTGGGATTAAACCTCTTATAATAGAAATAAGGTAATGAATAACAGAAACAATAATGTCTTCTATTATTTAGTTTTGTTTCTTTATGTTCTTGAATTCTTTCGGAGATGACTTTGCCTTTTTATTCTTCTTAGAGTGGTAAAGTAACTACCAGTCAAATAAGCCGGTCATTATATTCAACTGTAATCTCTACAAAGATGTATGACCATGTGGCGATGTTAGAAATCTGCCTTAGTTACGTTATTTTATAATTATGCTCAGATAATGAAAATGATATCCTTCCGAGGCAATATGGGGGCTTGTGCCTAAGTTGGAAATAATTATTTATTAAAATAAATGACATCCTTATTAATAAATTCATCTAAATTGAAGTATTACTGGTTAGCTTATTGTATTTTATCCAGGTTAATTTATTGCAGGGTTTCACCAAGTTGTATGATAAGAGAGTAAAAATCTCGACATATGTTTTTTAAATAATAACATACCTCTGCGCAATTTTACTCGGTAAAGTATATTCTTTTCTACTCTAGGCACAAGGTCCGAAATTTTGAGGGAGGGGGCAAGTCGATTAGATCAACCCCAGTACTTAATTTATCGACCCCGAAAGGATAAAAGGCAAAGTCGACCTCAGCGGAATTTGAACTCAGAACGTAACGGCAGACGAAATACCGCTAAGCATTTCGCCCGGCGTCCTAACGATTCTGCCAGCTCGCCACCTTACTCGGTAAAGTATATTGATTGTAATCTCTGCTTATTGGAGACTTTTATTGAGTCTTCATTTTAGTAGTTAATGGATTTTAAAAAACCTGGCTAGTAGGATGTTAAAGTTGTTTAAAAAGAGAAAACTAGCACTGCAATCCAATATTAGCTTGATAACTACATATCGTGGCTTTGAGAGCTACATTTTGTCCACCGTTATTTTATTGTGGAATCAATCGCGAAAACCGAAGTGTATACTGGACATTATTTGTAACTGAGTCCATGAGAACATGGAACTGGATGGCAGTTGACACCATAGCCACAACGGCAATGGCAGCAGCAACTACAGCAATAGCGACTGCAGTGACAGCAGAAGCAGATAGCCAAGCTGCTATTGAGCCATTGGATATGTGCCACCTTAGATGAGGCAGCTAACCGGTCTCTTCCCCTAAAATATAACACCAATATTAACAATAAACGACTCACAAACTCCGCACATGTCGATCTGCATTTATCTATTAGCCTCTTTTTACTTCTTTCAACTTCGGGTTCTTCGATTTCTTCAATCTAGGGCGCAAGATAGTTGTGTCGGCATACGGAGATGATATCGCCATTTTAAGATATTCCGGCTTGCGTCGTAAGTCTCTGGATCGAGTATTCTGTCAAGATGCTTGATGTCTGATTTTAGGGGAGATTCCGTATGTTAGATAAGGATAGTAAAAGAAAAACATCATTCTTTGAATAATGTAGTAATATATCTTAGTGGAGGCGCAATGGCCCAGTGGTTAGGGCAGCGGACTCGCGGTCATAGGATCGCGGTTTCGATTCCCAGACCTGGCGTTGTGAGTGTTTATTGAGCGAAAACACCTAAAAGCTCCACGAGGCTCCGGCAGGGGATGGTGGTGATCCCTGCTGTACTCTTTCACCACAACTTTCTCTCACTTTTACTTCCTGTTTCTGTTGTACCTGTACTTCAAAGGGCCGGCCTTGTCACTCTCTGTGTCACGCTGAATATCCCCGAGAACTACGTTAAGGGTACACGTGTCTGTGGAGTGCTCAGCCATTTACACGTTAATTTCACGAGCAGGCTGTTCCGTTGATTCGGATCAACCGGAACCCTCGTCGTCGAAACCGACGGAGTGCTTCCACAATATACCTTAGCATGAAAAAACCTAGGAGATAATTGTATTTTCAAAAGTAGCTTTCTTTATTGCCATAATGATTTTGGGTCTGAGTTATCATATTTACCTGATAATGAGAACCTTCGGGCACGTCCTGAACACATAGCGCATGAAACGTATCACTCACGGAAGTGAATTTTCACCAACTGCAGAGGGAGAAAACGGTGAAAATTGATAGACTGTAAGTGGTAACGAAGAAATTTATGTATATTGAGTTATCTGGTTATCGAGAAAGTGAATAAAAGGCGAGAAAGATTGTAATAGCTTATTTTTCAATGTTGGCAAACAAACCGAACACTGCAAAAGTGAAGATTAAATTTCTATTGGTGATGGTCAGCTTTGGAATGATTTTGATTGGTCTAAATTAATCAGTTCCCCAGTATGATAAGTCTTATTTGCTTCTCACTCTACGATGTTTTAACTGAGAAGGACGTTATTTTGTATGGTTTTTCACTGGAATTTCCCAAATTTCAGTCCAGTAACTTATCTTTAAATTTCTAATCCACACCGAATTATAGTTTTCTGATTAGTAACATCAATTTTTTCTTAACAACATGGTTTGGAGTTTTAATCCTACAATACAACACCATGGGTAGGCGTCCTCAAACGTAGACTCGAGTAAACGAATGCTTTGTAAGCTGAATTTGTTAAACGGAAACAACGTAAAAGCCTTCAGTAGAAGTGTTCTTATTTTTAAGGGGTAAAATTTCTCACCACTTGTACTGGTTTTTGGTTTCGTTAATGGAATTCCCAGTTCTTTTGTCAGGAATAACACTTCTGAAGAGTCCATATTGCAGAGAAGACTTTCAAACAGCTGCTTCTTTTGGTACTCATTATAACTGTTATTCCTTCTTCAGTAATTTGAACATTGTATTCGGTAACTTCAAAAACAAATAATAGGATATGTATGTTTTAAGAATTTAATGAAGACAATCTAATAAATTAAAAAGTAGCATAGAGGAAATAAGTTTGCAGATGTTGACAGCTGTTACAATGTATATAAAATTAAGTCTCAAATTTTTGAAACAGATGTTCCGAAGATTTTAAATGCTTGCGTTTTTACTCGATTGTGCTAATTTGCATTTCTAATAATCACACGCAATTCCTTGTATGTATGTATGTATGTATATATATGTATGTATGTATGTACGTATACATAAATATATGTATATATGTATGTATGTATGTATGTACGTAAGTATGTATGTATGTATGTATGTATGTAAGTATGTATTATGTATGTATGTATACATAAATATATGTATGTATTTATGTATGTATGTAGGAATGTATGTGTGTACGCATGTATGTATGTACACATATTATATACTACATTAGTGTATCATGTGTATATTTGAATGTAATGTATTTTCTATGTGTATATATGTAGGTTTGTATACATGTATGGGTATGTATATAAATACATTTGTGTATGAGGGTGTGTGCGAATGTGTGCATGTGTGCATATATGTATACATATCTATATGTATATATATATATATATGTATATACATATGTGTGTATATAGATGTATATATGCATATAAATATATGTATGTATATACGTGTATATTTGTGTGTATGTATGTGTGTATGTATATATATATACGCACGCACAAATACATACACACACACACATATATATATACACACACACACACACACATATATATATATATATATGGTGTTCATAAATTATCATTACAATAGAAATTCAGCATCGCCCAGACGTGCTGTGCACGTGCACCCAATGGAGCCCACGTGGAAGTGTTCTCATGTTACTTATAAAACTTTGTGTTTACCTGTTTTACCAGTTAAGATTGCTGAGTTATCTACATTTTTCGTTTCTTCCTGAAATTTTCAATCATATATATACATATTAATCTGCATATATGTATCTATATATATATCATAATATAAATAATATATACATATATGCATATATACATACGTATATGTACATACATCTATACGTATATATATATATATAATATATATATATATATATATATATATATATATATATACATACATATACATATGCATATGTGGGCACAGGGTCTCATGAAACGTTTACAACAAAAAAGTACGAAGTACGGGTACATGGAGTACGAACTATTTTATCGAACAACGAAAGATACAAATGGAAAAAAAAACAACATAAAGAACGAACCATCATCAGTTCATGGCTGCTTTTCTAGTCTCGTATTTTGAGCATTTCACAACAATATACGCTTTCGATAAAACAGTTGCTCCCGCAAAGCAAATTAAATAAAATTTGGGATTCTGCTGAGGATCAAAATTGGTAACTCAAACGGGTAAGTGAAACAAGCAGGAAGGGCTGCTAAGCTTAAACGAGGTTGTGGCGGCAATGCGTAAATCAAGCTTGGACAGGAGACAGACAAGAACACGTCATCCTTGTTCCAGCTACCACAGTGAGAAGAAAGAAACACAGGTTAGATGAGGAAAGAAACATGGCCGATGGTCACGCGGGAGCCACGTAGGCAAGGAAGGTAGAATGAGGGAGAGAGAGTGACAGAATAATTGGACATAATAGTGGGAGAAGAGGAGGTAAAATAATAAGAGAGAGAAGATCGAAAGAGTAAAAAGATCGTATAGAGTGCGCATCAAAATTATTAGGATAAAACTTACTTGGAAGAGGATGCGTGGTGTTCAATCATATAATAATATAAATAGGGGACATTACTCCCCTTTTAGCGTTTGGTCCGCTACTTTTTTAGAAGCGAGATCAAGAATTATGTTCCCTTTGATTTGACAAGTTATCTCTTTACAAACTGACCACAGACAGACACACAGACACGACCAACAAAATCAGCAGTTCTCTTTCCCTCTACCCGCTGCTTGACAGACTCCCACACTTACACAGGCGTGCACACACATACATGTAGGCAGGGTCCCACACCTATATAAGATAGCCTTAATTCTTAAAACAATCTGAACATTAATTACACAGAATATATTCACACCATTTGGTTTTCGGTATTTCTCCCACTACCAGGATTGACCGCTGTCTGAACCCGATTGATTCCAACGGACATTTTCGTCGGCCTCCACCACCAGCCCCCAGACGTCAACGTACAGTGAGAGACAGTTTTGTGCTTTCATGGGCTCCTAGGGAGCGCTTTGTTCTACCTTGCTGCGCATTAGTTTTGGATTTTTAAATTCCTGGATTTTCCTGAAGAGAATGCTGCAAATGGTCTCCTTATTCAATCCGAATTTGGAAATTTGCGGCCTTTGAAACATGTGTAGAAGATAATAAAAGGAATTATTCTGCTCCATTTCTTCCCTTCACTAAATATATATATATATATATATATATTATATATATATATATGCTTGTTTTTCACTCCGGCGTGTTAACTCGAGATCTCTTGACGGCAACGTAACCTTCATTTAACTAAGGTATCTCCAGAATAATGAGTAGCTAGTGGAATAACCCTCATTGAGTAATTATTACTTCCAAGATTCTGCGAGCTAGGAAACATATGTGGTCGGAATTTTACCTGCTTCATACCTTCGACTTGGATATATATATATATATATATATATATATATATATATATATATACATATATATATATATACTCTTTTACTCATTTACTTGTTTCAGTCATTTGACTGTGGCCATGCTGGAGCACCGTCTTTAGTCGAGCAAATCGACTCCAGGACTTATTCTTTGTAAGCCCAGTACTTATTCTATCGGTTTCTTTGCCGAACTGCTAAGTTACGGGGACGTAAACACACCACCATCGGTTGTCAAACGATGTTGGGGTGGACAAACACAGCCACACAAACATATACAAACACATACATATATATACATATACATATATACGACGGGCTTCTTTCAGTTCCGTCCACCAAATCCACTCAGAAGTCTTTGGTCGGCCCGAGGCTATAGTAGAAGACACTTACCCAAGATTCTACGCAGTGGGTCTGAATCCAGAACCATGTGGTTGGTAAGCAAGCTACTTACCACACAGCCACCCATATTTATTTTTGCTTATTGTTCTTTTCGCAAACCGGTTGTTTATGGTTTTGCTTTACAGAATGCAATTTCAAGAACTCTGTGGTTCACTTGAAGTGAAAATGAGATACTGAAACTGTATCATATTATTTACATCAGTCATTATTCTGAGAAGGAGCACAAACGAATAAAACAAAAATTATTTTATATTTCTATCAAAAACCACTTGATTTATTAATTTGTAAGCTAATTCCTTTCATGTAGATATTTCTCCTTTCTTTTTCAACAACACCTGCAACATAAGTATAATTAAATGTTCGCTAAAATTAGGAAACGAACAACTCAAGTTCTTTTGAAGCCACGTTTGGTAACTAGATTGATAATGTCATGTTGACATCATTTTGCATAGACAGAACATGTTTTAACAATGTAACTTTTCAATGTAAATAAATATAAAGTAAAAATTGGAGATATCTATTACTACTATTGATCGGAATCTAGATGGAATATATGCGTTTTTAGAAAGTTTTGATAACTATTTCAATTTTGGAATAAAATTCGAAGGTTTTAATATCAGGACAACTGCTTCTAAAATATTAATAGAGATAGTGGATATGAAAAAAGTAAATATATAATAAAGCTAGCAAAATGATGTCATCAGCGCCATAAGATTATCCATAAAAAATTGATGATACATAATTGCATTCCTGTATGCGTTAGTAACGTGTTTGCTTAGATGTAAGATGAAGCAAAAACATATTTGATTTTTTTTAGTTACACATGTGCGCGAACACGCTCGCTGTACACACACTCACACGCAGAGGCGTATACATACAGGCTTGGCCAAAATTATGGAGCAGGTATGATAAAAAAGAGAGAAAATGATTGAAAATTATATACTTAATAATTGAAAATAGTATAACAAGCATTCTAGAGTCCATCCCATCAATAATTTGGAGTTGATGTATCCTCTTTTTGCTTTTATAACAACTTTTACTAAATTTTTGCATACTTGAGACTAAGTTGGCGCAAGTGGCTGGGTCAACTTTCTGCCACTCTTCATGCATTTTGGCTTCTAATTCGCTCTTTGAAGAACATTTGTGCACTCCTGCTCTTGTACCTAATTGTAACCATAAATGTTCAATGGATTAGGTTCTGGAGACTGGTGGGGGGTGGGCGCCATTTCATCACCCTCATTCCTTTCTCTCTAAACCAACTCATTGAGACACTGGATGTGTGACATTGAGCATTATCTTGTTGAAAGATTATGTCGTCTGCGGGGTTATTATTGAAAATTTTGGGTAAGGAAGGTTGATAAAGTTGATCTATCATGCAGATGTGTTAGAATTCATTCTGCCCTCAGAATTGAACAACATTCCTGGGCCTAAAGAAAACACGCAGCCCCAAATGGTTACGCTTCCTCCTCCGAATCTGATTCTTGCAGCCAAACATCTAGGATGATAAACTTCCCCAGCTCTACGGAGACCATAAACAGCTCCAGAGGTTCCAAAGACCTGGGGAAAAAATAAAAATTTACTGATCATTTTGGTATCCTCTTAAAAATTTGCACAAGTGTAAGAATTTCAATTATGCCTTGTAAAGTGGTGGGAATGAATGTAAAGAACCTATATTAAAGTTACTTTCGTCGGACGAAACAATTTTAACCCAATCATCATCAGTTCAATCCTCATGCTCTTTTGCTCAAGACAATCACTTCTTCATGTTCACCTCAGACAGCAACGGCGTCTTTCTGGCCTTACATCCTAGAGCCCAGCTTCTAATAACCTTCATCTCACTGTGCAAGTTGATATTTACTTGTTTTGCTACCTCCCGAAACTCAGCAGCTACATCAAAAGAGGTATTTCCCTATCCACTAGAGATGTCCTCTTCAGCAACATATCTCCCCTCATGTATTACACTTATTGTGACCTCGTCCGTTACAGGTTTTGAAAGAATTGGTCATATTGTAGCTTTCGATGAACACCTTTTTTCGAGTATTTCAATTTATCCATCACTGGATAATGCAATGATCTGAGCCTCTTGAGCTTCAGGATTGATAAGTTATCAATACGTTATTCCCCGTAAGAATAGTGACAGAAAATGAGTGGCAGAAAATTGGCCCAGCCACTTGAGCCAACATAGTCTCAAGTGCGCAAAACGCATAAAAGCGGTTATAAAAGCTAAAAGAGAAGACATTAAATGCTAAGTATTGATGGTAGAGACTCTGGAATGTTTATTATACTGTTTCCAGTTATCAAATAAATGAGTTTCAATCATATTCTCTGTTTTTTTCCTACCTGCTCCATAATTTTGGCCAAAGCTGTATATATATATATATATATTATATATATATATATATATATATATATATATATATATATATATATATATATATAATATATATATATATATATATATATATATATATATATATATTATATATATATATATATATATATATATATATACAGGCGCAGGAGTGGTTGTGTGGTAAGTAGCTTGCTAACCAACCACATGGTTGCGGGTTCAGTCCCACTGCGTGGCATCTTGGGCAACTGTCTTCTGCTATAGCCCCGGGCCGACCAATGCCTTGTGAGTGGATTTGGTAGACGGAAACTGAAAGAAGCCTGTCGTATATATGTATATATATATATATATGTGTGTGTGTGTGTGTTTGTGTGTCTGTGTTTGTCCCCCTAGCATTGCTTGACAACCGATGCTGATGTGTTTACGTCCCCGTCACTTAGCGGTTCGGCAAAAGAGACCGATAGAATTAGTACTGGGCTTACAAAGAATAAGTCCCGGGGTCGATTTGATCGACTAAAGGCGGTGCTCCAGCATGGCCGCAGTCAAATGACTGAAACAAGTAAAAGAGAGTAAAAGAGTAATAAATTTTATCAGATTTTGTTGACTTAGCCAGACCATAAGGAAGATTATGATTAATGTACCTTTTTATAAAGTGGCCGACTTATTATATTTCAGGTGAAATATTCTGATTATTGGAAAATAGCAAGAATAGAAGTAGATGACGTTTATGCTTCCAATATGCAGGAAAATGAGTGCAAAATGCACACTGCACCAATATTTTTTTATTCTTTTACTTGTTTCAGTCATGTGATTGCAGCCATGCTGGAGCACGGCCTTGAAGGGTTTTAGTCGAACAAATTGACCCAGGACTTATTTCTTAAGCCTAGTAGTTATCCTATCAGTTACTTTTGGCGAACTGCTATGTTACAAGGACGTAGACAAAGATACACATACATATATACATATATATACGACAGGCTTCTTTTAGTTTCCGTCTAGCAAATCCACTTACAAGGCATTGGTCGGCCCGAGGTTATAATAGAAGACGCTTGTCCAAGGTGCCACGCAGTAGGACTGAACATGGATCCATGTGGTTGGGAAACAAGCTTCTTACCACACAGCCACGCCTGCACCAATAGGAACGTTTCTCTTATTCTCATGAAACACGGACAAGGAATGTGATTACAAATCCCCCCCCCCCACTGCTAAAGCGTTGTAATATTTAAACTTCTCTCTGTTTTTCTGATTAATGCTGCATTGTGCATAAGTACAAAGACATGCTATATAATTTGTTTACTTTTATAATAGACTTTGCTTCACGTCGTAATATACGCACTTTTCTTGCAAACCTCAATTATTACTAATTAACGAAGAAACAATTGTTACTAAATAACACGAGAAAGACCTCAGTATGCTTGTGTGCTTTCTCGATTGACTTTTACTATATCTCAATATACGCTAACTGTCCGAATGCTTAATAGAAGAATAAATATTGAGTTGTCCGGAAAGTTCGTGTCGACTTATAGTAGCTTACCTTTCGGCCTATTTTAGAACATGGTTGAGTCCATAAAATTGGATTTCACTACACCTCCATTTAGAGCACAGTTTAAGCTTTCTTTTCATGGAAGCAGCTTTATGTTCCTATAACCTGTGTTAATGCAACTCAAGAAATATGCGCAGTTTACGGTGATGTTTCTTTATCCGAAAGAACTGTTCGGAAGTGGCTCGCAAGATTCTTAACGCAAGATTCCGAGCTGGAGATTGTAGCCTTATTGATAAAGAGCGATCGGGCAGACCATCCACTACAGATGATGACAAAATCAAGTCATTAATTGAGAATAACCTACATTACACAACCCGAGAATTGGCAGAAAGCCTCAACTTATCAAAATCCGTCGTTCCAAAGCACCTGGTAAAGCTTGGGTACACAAATCGCGACGATGTTTGGGTACCACATAAGTTGAGTAAGAAGAACCTTTTGGATCGCATTTCCATCTGTGATTCGCTTTATAAACGGAATGAAAACGCGTCTTTTTTAAAGCAAATTGTGACAGGTGATAAGAAATGGATTATCTACCGAAATGTTTAGAGGAAGCGACCCTGGAGTAAACGACATGAGCTATCTTTAGCCACCCCAAAAGCGGGTCTTCACCCTAAAAAAGTCTTTCTTTGTGTCTGGTGGGATTGGAAAGGAATTCTGTACTATGAGCTTCTCCCAAGTAACCAGGCAATTAATTCTGAGAAATACTGCACACAACTGGACGAGTTAAAAACAGCAATTCAAGAGAAACGTCCAGAATTGGCCAACAGGAAGGGTGTTGTTTTCCAACATGATAATGCAAGACCGCACGTTTCTTTGGGAACCAGATAAAAATTGCTGCTGCTCGGCTGGGATGTGTTACCCCACCCTCCATATTCACAAGATATTGCTCCTTCGGATTTCTACATATTCAGGTCTCTGCAGAAAAGTCTTAATGGTAAAAATTTCAATTCCTTGGATGACATAAAAAGATACCTTGATGAATTCTTTGCCATGAAACCACCTCAATTCTGAGAAGAGGGTATTTTCAAGTTAAAGGAAAGCTGGAGACGCATTTTGTGACTAAATGGTTCATATGTAGTTGATTAAAAATGTAATGGCAAGTATTTATTGACCTTTGTCTTGCCTTTCCTGACAACCCAATATTTTCTTATTATTTTTGTCTTTCTTTTGATTCATTTACTCAACTGCGGTCCTACTGAAGCACAACTTCAATGTTTTTAGTCAAACAAATCGACTTAGTAGTTGCTTTCGGTCTGCTATGTATTTTGTTATATTCTTTCGGCCTAACTAGTAGGTTAGAGGATCCAACAGTTGTTGTTTTGCTAAGCGGTGAGGTAAACTCAAAAAAGTGCGCGCGCACACACACATACATTCATGTATGTATGTATAAATATGTGTGTGTGTGTATTAACACACATACATACATCCAGACACGTGTTTTTCCCTATTGTTTTCTTTCCTCATTCGTTTCTGTAGAAGAGCGTAGGCTCGAAATGTCAAAGACTTCTATTTTCCATTTCCAAAGTTTCCGTCAATCACATTCAAATCATTGTTCGACATTGTTCAGCGGGGCTACAGTTAAAAGGCAGCAGCCTAAAGGGCAACTCATGGAACTAAATCCGAAACTACGTGGTTGTGAAGAGAACTTCTTAAACGTACAACTACGCCTACACCTTACCGCTTAATCACTACAACCCACCACAACCACCACCACCAGCAGCACGACCAAGGCTGCTCTGATCTGCATTGGTAGTAGCTGTCAAGGGAACCAATTAACACACACACACACACACGCACGCATCGTATGTATATTGCAATTATATGGTGAGAAAATAAATATTACACTATAATATTATTTCTTCAGAAATATAATTGGGATTGTTCGCTTGAACAGTTTTTATTTTTTAGTACATTGCAAATAATAATCTTTCATGCTTTGCGGCAGTGAGTTTCAGTTATTAATTCTCTACAAAGTTATCGATTAAAATTTATATTGAATATTCAATAGGATTTTGTTGTTATAGAATATATGCAATAATGATTGAAAGAATCTATAATTACTGATTCTCTTGTACCGCTAGTGGTCAAATAACAATAATTAAAATCTATGTTCTCTGTTTTCAGTATATTACTGAATAATTCTCCTGTGGAGTTGTTTATCTAAGCAGATCGTGTGTGTACGCGCGCGAGTCTTTGTGATAGTCTTTCTTTGATTAACACATGCACTTGCGCGCGCATACACACATACACATATTGACAGATGTACATAAAATGATCTTCCGTGCAGTTTCCGTCAACCATAAATTCATTTAAAAGGCATTGGCGAAGCCCAGTGCTTATTTTAGAAGTCACTAGCGCAAAGTATTAGCACCGACGCAGTGGACTGTGTCGTTTGGCTGCGAACTGAACTTCCCAGCTATACTTCCATGCCTGCTCATTCTTTCTTCCTTTCTTTCTTTCTTTCTTTCCTTCTTTCTTTCTTTCTTTCTTTCTTTCTCCACACACATACACACGCACATAGCTCCAGATAGAGGGTTGAGCCCATGGCGTAGCATCGCCACTGCTTGTGTGACCGTAATGCTTCCACTATGGCAAACTTCATTTGAATGAAGGGGTTTAATGCTGCCTCCCTCAGTTGCGCCTTTTCCCATGCTGTTGATCTGTCTCGAACCGAAGATAGTAAAGTATCCAGGTGCCTCTTGAATACATTTACATCTATTCCACATAGATGTCTCAATTTCTTTGGCAAGATATTGGAAAGGTATGCCCATTTGAACCGTCGACTATGGCCTTGACTTTCGATAGGAAGGATGGGACTTTCCCAGTTATACAGTGGTGAATATTTGGAGTATTAGTATAGTTCTAAATACCGAAGTTTGGTGCGCTCTTCAATTATTTTCCATGAGTAGATCACTGCATATCTTCCCCGTCTTATCTCCAGAGAATAGTTGTAGCGTTTTAATCCTCTTATAGTGGTTTCGATGCTATGCTGATGTGATTTTCTTTGTAATGCATTGCTAGATTGCTTCAACATCTGCTATTAATCTCATCTTTTTGAGCACTATAATTGGAAACCAGTACATCAAACGGCTGAGTACAAACGGTCTCCACATCAGATGCTTGGTTCTCCACTCCCTCCTACTCAAAGATTTCAGGATCCGTCTCGCCAATCTTTTGCATATCGATAGCATCTTAATAACATGTGCATGAGAATATGCATCATATTTATCTTTAGACCCGGTACGAATCGTGATTCTGGGACTGCAATCCTTCCACACCCTGCGTATCCCGGACGTGAAATGTTTGTGAGTTGATAGCAAAGAGCTTAAAATTTTCCAGCATTAAATTGCATGGTATTTACTTCTGCCCACGTGATTGAATTAACGTCTCACTGTGGGTTGGCGTCATTGCGACGGTTATCACGTGCCTCAGCCACTTTTGTATCATCAACATAACTAATGAAAGTTGCTGTTTCTATAATTGAAACTATGTCTCATAGATCTACTACTAACAGTAATGATCCCAACACAGTTCTTAGCAGGATTCCGCTCAAACTCGGTGTTTTCTCTCAGAGAGCAAGCACTGTTGCAACTCTGTGTGTGTGTGTGTATGTTTGCATGTATGAATGTATACATATATGTGTCTGTATAATATATATGTTTGTATGCGTATATGTACCAATATATTAGAAGGTTTGGAGATGATGCACAGGTATTATATATTAGAAGAAATGAGGTACTCAGAAATCTGGATGGTTTTATATTTACAGATAATTGTTGGTATGTTACATGTTTTTATAAATCATATATCATATATTAGCGCTTTCGTCCACTCTAGTGGAGTCTTCAAATTGAACTGTACCAATATATATTTATATATGATAGACTCACCCTTTGAAGGAGACGTTCAGCTTTCTGCCGAATGACCTGCACAAATGATTTGTTTATAGAGAACAAATGCACGTGCTGCACATTAAATCACTCTCTCCGTCAACAGCTGCACAGTGTACCACGCGTCAGATGTCAAAAGGATCGCAGAGCAACGCGAGATGAGCTGTTTTTTTCTCAAGAACACAAAGCATCATCCGGTCTAGGAATTGAAATCACGATCACAAGAGCAACACTCTAACCACTAGGCATTGCTCTCTCTCTCTCACACACACACACACATATGCATGTATGTAGCATAGACTAACTACTCACCATAAACAAAGCTCATTATCGATTCTACCTAAGCTTATTTTCAGATAGTAAGTTCATGTTATGTTGTGTCTGGGGAGAGTCATTTTCTTTTTGTGCCTTATAATGTAACACACTCGCCGGAAACATTTCCACTTATTTCTTATTTTTATAAGAAAATAATAAAAATATAATAAGAAATAACATAATAAAAATAAAAATAGAAATAATAAATAAGTGGAAATTTTACCGGTGAGTGTGTTACGTTATAAGGAACAAAAAGAAAATGACTCTCCCCAGACACAACAGAATATGCTTCAACACCCGAACTCATATAAAGAATCTTGCAAACCAAATCCAAAAACGAAATATAAAGGTTCATGTTAATATATATTTCTCTTTTCCATTCATTCTGTTACCGGTTTTATTTGTTCCGTTGTCCTAATCACTTCAGCCACAGTTAAGAAACTGCTGCTAGCGATATGCAGTGTGTCACAAACAATTCCAATGCCTAGAGAGTGGCGAACGTTCAGCTTTTGCTTTGTAATCGTTTATCATTGATGTTTTCTTGTGTCTGAACAGCTCTCTTGTTGTCGAGTGAGTAGTAGTAGTAGTAGTAGTAGTAGTAGTAGTAGTAGTAGTAGTAGTAGTAGTAGTAGCAGTAGTAGTAGTAGTAGTAGTAGTAGTAGTAGTAGTAGTAGTAGAGTAGTAGTAGTAGTAGTCGTAGTAGTAGTAGTAGTTAGTGTTTATCCTTTATGTCAAGTCTGACTGCGGATCTTTATATTCAAAGGTATTCCAGTTATGACCATCTCTATTCATAGAAATGCAAGTCTATGTTATCCAATGTTCCAGAATACCTAATTCCTTTCCCAAGATGTAATTTCACACAACTATGATCAAATACATTCCCATTGTGACCATCTCATCTATGTATGTATATATATATCGCCATGTTGATTCGCTAGCTTCTGCACGCATTTTTTTCTCTCCTTGTTTCTCTCCGTGTTTCTTTTCTGTGTATCTTTCTGTTGAAGAGCGTAGGCTCGAAACGTAAAAGACTTGTTTTATTTATATTCCTGAGCGCCATACTAATACAATTGTTTGTTTGTATTCCACCTGCCTTCGTCTTTTGTTTATTTTCATAAAGCTTACCGTTATATATCTACAACTATAATTTATAAAATCGTTACTCATTTTTCGTTCTCTATTAATAAAGAGGTTAGGCTTTGATGTGGATGAGATTTAGCTGCAATTTCTAGCAGAGCGATTGGCCATATAGAGCCTCCCTTGAGATCACAAAATTTCAAGTCTCATCTCTCTTGAAACCTCAAATTTGTAACGGAGTAATAAATGTATAATAATCGTAAGATAGGACATAAATCAATGTGTGAATTCCTAAATATATTTCTGCGTATTACTTTACAATGTTATAAAAAACAAAAAAAGCAGAGTAAGTCAAACTAGATATCAAATAAATTTCTTACGCGATTATGCGTATGTGTATGTATATGTGCATGTGTGTGTGTGTGTGTGTGTATGTATATACGCATTTTTTTGTGTATATATATGTGTAGCTATATATATATATATGCGTGGGTGTGAATAAATATATATGCATATATATATAAATATATATATGTATATATATATATATATATATGTGTGTGTGTGTGTATATATATATGTATGTATATATATCTGTATATATATATGAATATATATGTATATATATGTGTATATGTATATGTATATATATATATATATATATATATGAATATATATATGTATATATATATATATATATGAATATATATATGTATATATATATGTATATATATATATGTATGTATATATATATATATGTATATATATATATACCACACACACATACATGTATGTATATTTGCATAGTTAGAATCTTGTAAATAAATTAATGGTCATCAATGAGTCATGACTATACAAATGGAATTCTTCACGTCTAAAAATCAATTATCAGTATGCGTATGCTTATTTATGTTGAGTGTGTGTATTTGTCTACGCATTTGTATGTGTACATATGTGCGTGTGTGAATGCGCTTATATATATGTATATATATATATATATGTATATATATATATATGTATATACATATGTATATATATGTATATATATATATATATGTATATACATATACATATATATGTATATATATATATATATATATATATATATATATACATATACATATACATATATATATACATATATATATATAATATAGGTATATGAGTATATATATCTAGGTATATATGTATATACATATATTTATGTATAAATAGATGCATATATATATTCATGTCTATTTTTTAAATTTATACGTATATATATTCGTAATATATGTACGTATGTATATATGTGTGTGTGTCTTTGAATATATATATGTATATATATATGCATTCACACACACATACACACACATATATGTATATACAAACACGCATACATACATATACATACACACAAACGTACATTCATATAGACAGACAGACGGACATATACGTGGATGAGAGGATGGCTGGATCTATGGATGGATGCTTTTAATTTTATTAAATAAGCAGTTTGCTTTGATATTGTTTACTTAACCATTTCTCTCTCATATCTCTGTATAGCTAACATGTCGTCGTCTTCCTAATTGATTGAGTTAATATTAACGTGTGAAGAGAAGAAAAAAGAAAATGGAATCAGTACTACTGTTGCAGCCGTTTCGCTACATAATTAACAAATATTATAAATAATTGTTTATAATTATCTAATTCCACCCACCTCTATAAGAATTAATTTGGAGATTAAACGATTGACAATTAACCTCGCTGGAACCTTTCTAACAATTTTATCGTAGTTATCACGTGATTTCTATTTCATCAACTTTTCGCTTTTTATATATTCACAGCTTATAACTTGATGCCTTATCTCCAACAAAATTACTTTTTGTTTTCAAAGCTTGAAGCCGACATTAGATGATAATACAGCGGCCCCTGATATTCAAAGTAACGGACTGCAAACGGTTGCAATTTCTTTGATGATAAGTGTATTCCATTTGAACTGACCTGGGGCTAAACCACTACAGCTATTTTACAGAGTTATATTTCCATTACAAACCTTCATTAGATCCGCCTCCAAATATTTCAAGTTTGAACAATTGCTATTACTTTATGAAAGAGAAATTAACAATATTACAGAATTCTGATCATGCATTTGAGATGTTATGGTTACATACATGCATAGGCATATATTACACTATCAGTATCGCCCGGCGTTGCTCGGGTTTGTAAGGGAAATAACTATATAAGCATTTTTAGAGATGTAAAGTATAATAGCCATCCCAATATGGCTAACCACAAGGGGGGTGTTACTGCAGCATTTTACGTTCTGAGATTTAATAATAAAGTTTTAGAAAGTTACTTGCCTTATATATGCCAAAAATGCATTAAAAATGGGAAAAAATTGATGGTAAATTTTTTTTTTAATCGTAGACTCATCGTAGACGCGCGCTAATATCCAGAAGGGCTCGATATGAATCACGACTATAAGATACCCGGTTTTGGTTAAACTGCACCGCAAAATGTGGGAGTAGTTAGGAATCTAAATCGTAGGAGACAGACACACAACCTCACTTTTATATATAACTAGCAGTATCACCCGGCGTTGCTCGGGTTTGTAAGGGAAATAACTATATAAGCATTTTTAGAGATGTAAAGTATAATAGCCATCCCAATATGGCTAACCACAAGGGGGGTGTTACTGCAGCATTTTACGTTCTGAGATTTAATAATAAAGTTTTAGAAAGTTACTTGCCTTATATATGCCAAAAATGCATTAAAAATGGGAAAAAATTGATGGTAAATTTTTTTTTTAATCGTAGACTCATCGTAGACGCGCGCTAATATCCAGAAGGGCTCGATATGAATCACGACTATAAGATACCCGGTTTTGGTTAAACTGCACCGCAAAATGTGGGAGTAGTTAGGAATCTAAATCGTAGGAGACAGACACACAACCTCACTTTTATATATAACTAGCAGTATCACCCGGCGTTGCTCGGGTTTGTAAGAGAAATAACTGGATCTCTTCCTGTCAGGTGTCCCAGATGAACCAACTTCACGGCAGGAGGTGCAGATGAGGGCAGCTGCATCGAACTCTCTCATGCACCAAATGGCAGTTGCTAAAAAGCTTTCGTGAAGTAAAACCAAGTAGCAACACCAAATGGCGGTGCCCCAGCATGGCCACAGCTCATGAGCTGAAACTAGAATCAATCAATCAATCATAAGCATTTTTAGAGAGTTATAGCAAAAAAATAGCAAAAAAATGCTATGCTCGACCACCACTACCAGCACCACTGCCACCACCGCCTCCACCACCACCATACTCTGCTCTCTCCTTTTGGCTACTAAATCCATTACCATATTTCACAAGTACCATCGCCATACAATACAACATTTTTAGAGAGTTACTTCCCTTATATAATAGCAAAAAAATGCATTAAAATGGAAAAAATGATGGTAATTTTTTTTTAAATCGTAGACTCATCGTAGACGCGCGCTAATACCCAGACGGGCTCGATATGAATCACGACTATAAGATACCCGCTTTTGGTTAAACTGCACCGCAAAATGTGGGAGTAGTTAGGAATCTAAATCGTAGGAGACAGACACACAACTTCACTTTTATATATAAAGATTTGTGCAACAACTAAAACATTCGGTTGTGCAAACTGTTTGCACAGGAAACCTGCCCTGTGTGGCGGTTTTTGCCGTTTTTGTGGATCTGTTTCAGCTTTTTTAGCGATTTCTGTTTTGGCGACTTCAAGCCATGAAGTCGTTGTTCTAAAGGAACGCTGGTCTCCTTGACAACGCTTTACGACGTTGATTTCCCTACCCTGCCTTCCCCACAGCTTCACGAGAAAGGGAAGAAGGGGGAGAAGCAACACAGGTGCAGGTGTGAGCATGGACGCCAACTCCGCCACCATCGACACACGAAAAATTATGCATTAAAATGGAATAAAAAATGATGTTAAATTTTTTTTAAATCGTAGACTCATCGTAGACGCGCGCTAATAGCCAGACGGGCTCGATATGAATCACGACTATAAGATACCCGAATTTGGTTAAACTGCACGCAAAATGTGGGAGTAGTTAGGAATCTAAATCGAAGGGGACAGACACTCACACAACTACAGTTTTATATATATAGAAGATTAGAGAAAAGTAAATAATCTATTTTCCCTGAATTCCACTCAACATCTTGGAGGTCTCTTTTTTGCTTATTGGTATTTTTTTATATGTTAAATCCCCAAATGAATGCTTTGACTATTAATTGCAAGGACAGTAACAGTTAAGTTATTCAACTTACTATATTAAACACATTACAAACGAGAAATTCTACTGCGTCTGTATTTAGCAACACTAGCAGCAGTAGCAGTAGATTTAGTAGTAGTAGTAGTAGTAGTTACTGTTGTTTATTGTTGTTGTTGCTGTCGGTGGTGGTGGTGGTGGTGTTTATCCCTTAAGCCACGTCTGATTGTGCGCCCATATATACTCAAATATATTTCAGTTATGGCGCCTTGAAGTATTTTCTTAAGCTTCACTTTTCATAATCATAACCGGTGTACCTTCATTGCCTACACATAGGTTGCCGCTTGAATGGAATATGCCTCTATGAAGAAGTCTAATAATATTGAACTATGCCTGTAACTTAAAAGACTAGATGCCCTCTTGCTTTTTCCATATATATTCTAGAAATTTCAAGTAAATTACGTTATTAAATTATCTCACTTCTCTTTTAGATTTTATATAAAAAATATATATATTTTTTATATGTTGTTTTTATATTTTATACGTTTTATATTTTATATATTGTTTGTATATTTTAGGTAGCTCTATAAAGAGTTTCGTGTACTAATAGCATATACACTCTAATAGCATATACAGTCGAAGTTTTGCAGTTGACGTTATTTCGTACGTGAAACTCTAGTGTATATTCATTTGAAAGGTAATTCATCAATATTCTTCGAATACTGTCACTAGCACTTGCTTAAACTCCCTCCCTTCCAAATGCTAATTGCCAAGAATCAAAATTATCCGAGGCTTCCTTCCCAGAGTATCTTCTATCTCTTTA
Organism: Octopus sinensis; assembly: GCF_006345805.1. Classification (NCBI taxonomy): domain Eukaryota; kingdom Metazoa; phylum Mollusca; class Cephalopoda; order Octopoda; family Octopodidae; genus Octopus; species Octopus sinensis. The sequence goes on along the minus strand of NC_042997.1, from coordinate 50,247,602 downwards.
AACAGTGTCGATTACTTAATAAAAAAAATATCCATAGTATTTAAGTATTTAAGTTCTGAGTATCTTCAGATACCTTACCAGGCATTCGATTGACTACGTTCATATCTGGAAGTCTCTATATTTTTGATTATTATATTTCTATGCGAAAGCCAGAGCATTAAATACTCCTTAATAGAGGCTTTAAGTTCAGATTCCATCCCTATACAGTATCTTCGTTGTCAGGACAATTCGATTCCTTTTCATTTCTATTTAAATAAATCTTTTACTCTTACTGCTGTCGTCACTTGACCAACAAGTAAGAGCAGCCACGCTCCAATTTTTACCCAACGGCTTTGCCACAACAGGAAGGGCATCGATTTTTTAAGTGCCCCTAAGACTGTTGGGAAATAAGAATGAGGTTATCTTCAGACAGGAGAGTCGGTGCAAATATTTACTATCAAGTGAACTCCGCAAAACCCAAGAGCCCGACGGCGTTGCTAAACCGGATGATAATTAAGTCTACCTGGAAATATATACTACTAAATACGCAATGCTCGTGGAGGCGCGTGGCTTGATAGTTAGGGTGTTGGACTCATGATCGAAAGATTGTGGTTTCGATTCCTAGACTGGGCGACGCGTTGTTTTCTTGAGAAAAACACTTCCTTTCATGTTGCTCCAGTCCACTCAGCTGGCAAAAATGAGTAATCTTGTGACAGACTGGCAGGGAAAATCTGCCCTATAAGTTTACAAGACTCGGGAAGAAACTTTACTTATTACACAATGTTCGAAAGACGGAGCTGATGGTGGTGTCTGGAAAGCCTTTACGCATTAAGTTTGCTTAATGAGAATAGACTTAGGCAAAACATTAGCACAAACAACAACAAAAACAACAAGCGCTCTAGTTTTTATTGGACAGTTTCTGTTATTTTCTCTCAAATCCGAGCTAAATATTGCTTATATTTTTTCATTCCATAGATTGTCTGCCAACCTGTAAAAGTCTTATATCATTTCTGAAATCCAGCAATATCCGACATTTTAATCTCCACATCAACTGCACCGATCCAATATAGCTCTACACTTTCTTTTTATTCCCGAGAGGAACACTACAGGAAAGAAAACGATAAAAGAAAAACATAGCCACCGACACCAAAACAATCTGCAAAAGAATACGATTAATTTATTTGAGAAATAAAACTCTAGAGATTTGATTGGTGATCAATTAGTTATTTGTGGAACAAAAAAATCTCGTGTCTGAGCTTAATCTAATTCAATAGGCATTTCAATCGTTACATTATCATAGCACATTAAATGATAGCGTGATTTAGATAGAAACTCAATGTTACATACTATTATAGACAGACTAATTTAATTCTATATCGAACAAATATAATTTCAGTTAATATTTGCTTGTGTGTGTGTTACTGTAGAGTAAGAGAATAATATTCTGTAAGAAGAGATCCGAACGTTGTTTCGATTCTCGGCTGTCCTAAATTAACTAAATATGATGAAGATGATACTATTGAGAAAGGTTTATACTTTACAAACTATTACATCTATGTTTCCTTAAAATATAGGTTCTGTGATCAGAGAAAAAAAAAACAACATTCATATATGTTGTTTTCTGTTGCACGCAAATGAAATATGTTGCTTAAACCAAGGTCAATTCTGGTTGAGTATGCCTATGATAAAAGACGTTCAAGTGATAACCATCCCAATTTTTTGTATATCAAAGACAATATTGTCCAATGCTTCTTACTTTTCTAAAACAGTAGGGTGTAATTTTAAGGAATTTGGCTACCATTCTTTTCAGATCGAGCAGTCGGGTAGTATCTCGCTTCTTAGATTTTAATTGCAATTAAGAATATTTGCTTAATTCCTTCCAATTACACCTTACCTTCTTAAAACGAATAAAAGCGTTGGATAATATTGTCCTAGATAAACATACGGGGTGATCATGACTGGAAAGTCTTTTACCATATGTCTACTTAATCAAAACTAACTTTGTGTTAAACAAAATCTTCCATAAGTGCTCAACATAAATCAACATAAATCGCGATCATGAGGGAGTGAGTTCGATTCCCGGACCGAGTTGCGTATTATGTTTTTGAGCAATTCACTCAGCTGTAGAAACGATTCAAGACGTCACTGGTGTCAAGCTGTATTGGCCCCTTTGCCTTTCCCGTGGGTAACATCGGTGGCGTGGAGAGGGGAAGAGGCTGTTATGCACGGGCGACTACTGGTCTTCAATAAATACCCTTGCCCGGACTTGTGCCGCGGAAGGAGAACATTCTAGGTGCAATCTTATGGTCATTCATGACCGAAGGGTGTCTTTACCCTTTACCCCAGTTGTTGGTCTATGGAATGAAGGAACATAAGCAATATTTTTACAGATTTTAGGGAGAATAACAGAGCATTTGCAACGAGAAGTAGAGGACTTGCTGTTTTTATTGTTGTTGCTGTTGATGCTGCTGCTGTTGTTATTGTTGTTGTTGTTGTTGTTGTTGTTTCTGGTGGTGGTGGTATTGTTGTTGTTGTTGTTGTTGCTTAGTTCAGGCTTGACCCATACCAACTGTACCAACTATAATCGAATATGTCCTACCAACGGTGTGGTTTATTCCCACAGTTTATAAGACGTGAAATTTCAGTTTATCGACCATTAAATAGGAATCATAGGCTAATATATAACAGCTTTAGTTGGCATCTTCATTGCATGATTAATACATTTTTGCCTTACTATGAATTACATCCGGTAAATATGTCCCGAGGAGAAATATATTAACTTTGCCTTAATACATTAAATGAAAATAGAGTATTTAAATGCGATACGGGAAACAAGTAATATTTCTAATGCACAAAATACAAACAATGCACATACAAGGACATGAAAATATTATCACTAAGATAATCGTAGTGTGATTACTAATTAAATAGAAATTTCGCAGACATTTTATTAGCACATGTCAAATAAATATAAGATAATAGCTACAAACCAGGATTGAATCAACACCAAACACTCATTGAGAAGGTGCAGGTGTGGCTGTGTGGTAAGAAGCTTGCTTCTCAGCCACGTGGTTCCGGGTTCAATCCCGCTGCGTGGCACCTTGAGCAAGTTTCTTCTGCTAAAGCAACGGGCCGATCAAAGCCTTGGTAGACAGAAACTGAAAGAAGCACGTCATGTATATATATATGAGTATGCGTGTGTGTTTGTGCTCCCAGCACCGCTTGACAACCGGTGTTGATGTGTCTATGTCTCTGTAACTTAGCGGTTCGGCCAAGTGACCGATAGAATAAGTACTAGGCTTTAAAAAAATAAGTCCTGGGGTCGACTAGAACCCTTTCAAGGCGTTGCTCCAGCATGTCCACTGTCAAGTGACTTTAAACAAGTAACAGAATGAAAGAATAAAGAATAATAGCAATCGTCAACCAGGTTTGAGTCAAGACTCGTTAAGAAGGATGGAAACGTAACCAACCTAAATTACGAAGCCTGAGCAACGCTCCTCTTCACTCTCTCCCAGTCACCAGTTACGGCATGTTGGGTATCGCCGCCGCTCGTTTTATACCATCTCGACAGGTAGAAACTAAAGGACCTATTATACAAACTGAAATTACAAAAGGGAATTATAATTCACTCCGATAAAACTATGAACTTCTACAATCTGGATATAAATTTATAGCACTAGTTGCTACATAATGAAATAATAATAAACTGGACACCTTCTATGAAACTAGGAAAATCAGCAACATAAAACAGAACAGCCAACCGGCAAATAGAAGAAATACCACCGCTAAAGGTGCGCCATCAAGCAACACGGACAGCGACCCGACTAAGAATAGCTCCCCCACCCCGCAACACAACATTAGCACAGATAGACAGAATACTTTATGTGGCTGCAGAGACAGAAATAAGTGCCAATTTTCTAATCGGTGTAAAACAGAAAATATAGTATACCAATGCGACGTATTCACAAATAACCATACGAAATCGTATATAGGGACCACGAAAAACCAAATGATACTGAGATACAACTAACACCAATCTAGCTCTAGAAATAGAAGTAAAGCAAACTCCACAGGGCTTAGTAGCTACATCTGGGAATTAAAGAATTAAAAAATTAATTATAGTTTAAAATGGCGCATCCTAGCAATCACCTCGTTTTATAAAATAACTAATAAGCGGTGCGATCTCTGTTTAACAGAGCACCTGAATATATTAATGGCTAAACCGCCTCTACTGAATAGAAAAACATGAAAATAATTTTTTTGTCTTCTCTAAGTTTCATTAAACCCGATCTATCCTGTACGTATCACTATCCTAGCCTCACCCCTACTAGAAGACTTACTCACCAGCCCATTACCCCCCCCCTTAACCACTTACACCAACCCAAACTTACATTACCCTACTCCAAACCCACATAATAAACCAATAATTATATACCTACTCTATATCCTACGCTAGCCTATGTATGCATATAATTCTTTTTAACCGAGAACGACCTAAGATACTTACATGCTAACTTTTTCTTCCCACCCTCTTTCTCCATGCCCTCTTCATAACAAAATAGTAATAACGGCAATGAGTCTCTCTACACGCTGGATCGG
>NC_042997.1:50200524-50238024 GCF_006345805.1 Octopus sinensis | reverse complement strand
CATTCGCTAGACAAAACTTGCCTCTCTACTCTCACTTTCCTTTTAAGTGGTACTTGAAGAAGTTGATGAGAGATTGACCAGAGAGGAAAGTGTTTGTCTCCAATCCTTTCAGACGCGTCCACCAGATACATTCTTTCGCCATAGCCACAAGGATGATGAAAATAGCTCTTCCTTCCCGTTTGAAGGAAGGAGGCGTGACAATATTGACGATAGACTCAGCTGATAAACCGACTCGTCCCACACGTGACAGCAGTTGTTCGACATAAGCCCACAGGTCGGAAATTGTTGGACACTGAACGAGTGCGTGCAGAACGGTTTCGTCGCTCTGACCGCATCTCGGGCAGGTCGGCCCCGTGTTTCTCGAGCCGTGTCTGTAGAGCTTATCCCGACGGGTAGCGCTTCTCGGTAGCACTGCCAGGCCAGGGATCTCTGGAAGTTGTCCATGGGCCCTGGCCCGAAAGTCGTCCCGAACAGCGGGTCAGGTACTCCTCGTCGACGTCCAGGTTCGCCCCGAGCTCGTCGTCGTACCTCCCCTCCACTAAACCCCTATAGAATGCTTTGGTTGTGTTGAAGTCACTTAAGGTCGACCCAGGACGGCAGAGTTGCTTGAGAGCAACGCGACACTCGCGGTGCCATTCGCCCTTCCTCGGCCTCTTTTTGATCCACGACTGCAGTTCGGTCATGGAGACGAGCTGCGGGAAAGCGTGCCTCACAAACGGCGACCACACCTGTTCACCGTCGTCTACATAGAGCCAGAGATGTCGCAGTCTCAGCGCGTGTCTGCGCATCATCACCAGCCCTCCTTTTAACGGGTGTTGACAGCAAATGGATCGCCTGACCATCGGGACGCATCCTTTCCACAAGAAGCGAAAGAGGATGCGTTGTAGTTTGGTGATGGTAGGGTCGGGACAAGGTACGACGGTCAGGCGGTAGTAGATGACGGACGCGATGTACGTGTTCGCCACCTCCGCTCGACCTTTTAGGGACAGTTTCCTCTCGGCCCATTGCCGGGCGAGAGTGACCACCCTACTCGTTATCTCGTTCCAGTTCTTCTCCACTTGGAGGTCCGGACCAAACCAGACCCCGAGCAACTCAACCGGGCCGTCGGTCCAGCGTCCCACGACGGAGGCGCTGGTGGACGGCATGGGCTTGCTTCTCCAGGTGCCTAGTCGCAAGCCCACTGACTTTTCCCGGTTGATTTTCGCTCCTGTCACCGCTTCGTAGTTTTTCAGTGTCTCGCCGACCAGCTCGATGTGCTCGTGGCTAGACACTATGACGGTGACGTCGTCCGCGTATGCAGACACGCTCGTCCCGCATCCCAATTCTCGCGGGATGCCCCTTAGAGTCGCCAGCTTCCGCAGTAGTGGCTCAAGAGTCAATACGTATAGAAGCGCCGAGAGGGGGCATCCCTGACGGACCGAACGTGCAATGTCGAAAGGTCTCGATAGATGTCCATTTACGCGAATTACCGAACGGATGCCTCTGTACAAGGCAGCTATCCAGCCGCGGAAGACGGGACCGAAACCAGCCGCTCTCAGGACTGCCTCCAAGTATCGATGGTCTACCCTATCAAAGGCTTTTGATTGATCCAAGTTGATCAGGGCCCCACCCATGCCAGGTTCGTTAACTACCCTGTCTATGATGTAGCGCATCAGATGGAGGTTGTCATGGATGGTCCGGCCTGGCACGGCGCATGTTTGCGCCTTGTCGACCAGTTTCTCGATGACAAGCGCCAACCTCTTGGCTAGCACCTTGGCCAAAATTTTCAAGTCTGCATTAAGCAGAGTGATGGGCCTAAAGTTATCTATTACATTTCCCTTGTTTAGATCTTTCTTCAGCAGTGTTACGGCTCCTCGGCTCACAAAACCAGGAATGCTCCCGTTTTGCTGCCAGTTGCAGTAGATAGATAGATAGATAGATAGATAGATAGATAGATAGATAGATAGATAGATAGATAGATAGATAGACAGACATATAGACAGACAGATAGATAGATAGATAGATAGATAGATAGAGAGATAGATAGATAGATAGATATATATATAGAGAGAGAGATAGAGAGATAGAGAGATAGAGAGATAGAGAGATGGGTAGGTAGAAAGATAGATAGATAGATAGATAGATATATAGATAGATAGATAGATAGACAGACAGATAGATAGATAGATAGATAGATAGATAGATAGATAGATAGATAGATAGATAGATAGATAGATAGATAGATAGATAGATAGATAGATAAAGTTTCTTTATTGGCCACACAGGGCTGCACACAGATGGGACAAGTTACAAGGTAGAGCTTTTCTTTTGCGGGATGAAGAGAACAAAAAACAAAAGAAAAAAAAGGGTGGCGTAGGTTTTCGATCAAGAGGCATCGTAAAAGGGAAGAAAAGAACAAAAAAAAATTGAATAAAATAAAAAGAATAGAAAGAAGAAAAAAGGAAAAGGAACAAAAGGAAAGAGAAATGAAAAAAGAAGAAAAAAGGGGAAAAAAAGGGGAAGACGAAAAAAAAGAACGATCAATAGGGATCGTGTATCACAGTGTTATGATATATGGTGTAAAGGGGAAAGCAAGTAAGGTTTATCCGTGGGAAGAAAAGCCTACGAAAAAGACCACGGTAACCTTGGTCAATATTGTTATATGTTACCACATTTGTTTGCAAGTGGGTAACCCTCTGTTTTCAATTTCTGGGTTCATAGGATTATGCTCAAGGTGGCTTCGTCATTCATACGTGCCATCCTTGCTACATTCACCCATCTTTTTTTAAAACGTTCGCTAGACAAAACTTGCCTCTCTACTCTCACTTTCCTTTTCAAGTGGAACTTGAAGAAGTTGATGAGAGATTGACCAGAGAGGAAAGTGTTTGTCTCTAATCCTTTCAGACGCGTCCACCAGATACATTCTTTCGCCATAGCCACAAGGATGATGAAAATAGCTCTTCCTTCCCGTTTGAAGGAAGGAGGCGTGACAATATTGACGATAGACTCAGCTGATAAACCGACTCGTCCCACACGTGACAGCAGTTGTTCAACATAAGCCCACAGGTCGGAAATGGCTGGACACTGTACGATTGCGTGCAGAACGGTTTCGTCGCTCTGACCGCATCTCGGGCAGGTCGGCCCCGTGTTTCTCGAGCCGTGTTTGTAGAGCTTATCCCGAACGGGTAGCGCTTCTCGGTAGCACTGCCAGGCCAGGGATCTCTGGAAGTTGTCCATGGGCCCTGGCCCGAAAGTCGTCCTGAACAGGCGGGTCAGGTACTCCTCGTCGACGTCCAGGTTCGTCCCGAGCTCGTCGTCGTACCTCCCCTCCACTAAACCCCTATAGAATGCTTTGGTTGTGTTGAAGTCACTTAAGGTAGATGCTTGAGATGCTTGAGAGCAACGCGACACTCGCGGTGTCAATCGCCCTTCCTCGGCCTCTTTTTGATCCACGACTGCAGTTCGGTCATGGAGACGAGCTGCGGGAAAGCGTGCTTCACAAACGGCGACCACACCTGTTCACCGTCGTCTAGATAGATAGATAGATAGATAGATAGATAGATAGATAGATAGATAGATATGTTTCTTTATTAGCCACACAGGGCTGCACACAGATAGAACAAATTACAAGGTAGAGCTTTTCTTTTGAAGGTTTAAAAAAAAAAAAAAAAAAAAAAAAGGGAAAGGGGAGTTTCGATCAAAAGGGATCGTAAAAGGAGAGAAAGAGGACAAAAAAAAGGGGGGGGTTAAAAAAAAAAAAAAAAAAGGGGGGGAGAGGAAAAAAAATTGATCAATAGGGATCGTTATCACAGAAATGTCAATATGAAGTGTAAAGGGGAGGACAGGTGAGGTTTACCCGTGGAAAGAAAAGCCTACGGAAAAGACCACGGTAACCTCGGTCAATGAAGTCACATTTTATATTTCTTTTTTTTTTTTTTTTTTTTTGCAAATAAGCAACTCTCTGTTTTCGATTTCTGGGTTCATAGGACTATGCTCAAGGTGGCTTCGTCATTCATACGTGCCATTCTTGCTACATTCACCCATCTTTTTTTAAAACATTCGCTAGACAAAACTTGCCTCTCTACTCTCACTTTCGTTTTCAAGTGGTACTTGAAGAAGTTGATGAGAGATTGACCAGAGAGGAAAGTGTTTGTCTCCAATCCTTTCAGACGCGTCCACCAGATACATTCTTTCGCCATAGCCACAAGGATGATGAAAATAGCTCTTCCTTCCCGTTTGAAGGAAGGAGGCGTGACAATATTGACGATAGACTCAGCTGATAAACCGACTCGTCCCACACGTGACAGCAGTTGTTCGACATAAGCCCACAGGTCGGAAATTGTTGGACACTGAACGAGTGCGTGCAGAACGGTTTCGTCGCTCTGACCGCATCTCGGGCAGGTCGGCCCGTGTTTCTCGAGCCGTGTCTGTAGAGCTTATCCCGAACGGGTAGCGCTTCTCGGTAGCACTGCCAGGCCAGGGATCTCTGGAAGTTGTCCATGGGCCCTGGCCCGAAAGTCGTCCCGAACAGGCGGGTCAGGTACTCCTCGTCGACGTCCAGGTTCGCCCCGAGCTCGTCGTCGTACCTCCCCTCCACTAACCCCTATAGAATGCTTTGGTTGTGTTGAAGTCACTTAAGGTCGACCCAGGACGGCAGAGTTGCTTGAGAGCAACGCGACACTCGCGGTGCCATTCGCCCTTCCTCGGCCTCTTTTTGATCCACGACTGCAGTTCGGTCATGGAGACGAGCTGCGGGAAAGCGTGCCTCACAAACGGCGACCACACCTGTTCACCGTCGTCTACATAGAGCCAGAGATGTCGCAGTCTCAGCGCGTGTCTGCGCATCATCAACCACGGCATGCCCAGCCCTCCTTTTAACGGGTGTTGACAGCAAATGGATCGCCTGACCATCGGGACGCATCCTTTCCACAAGAAGCGAAAGAGGATGCGTTGTAGTTTGGTGATGGTAGGGTCGGGACAGATAGATAGATAGATAGATAGATAGATAGATAGATAGATAGATAGATAGATAGATAGATAGATAGATAGATAGATAGTTGTGTGAATGCATGTATGTAAGTATCGTGTAGTAGCAAATCAGATTTCTGTATGATGCTTTCATATGAATATTTTAACTAAATATCACAGAAATATAGCAGAAAGAGCAACCCTATGAATTCTCTCTCTCTCTCTCTCTCTCTCTCTCTCTCTCTCTCCCTCTCTCTCTCTCTCTCTCTCTCCCTCTTCCTCTTTCTTTCTCTCTCCCTCTTACACTCTCCTTCTCTCTCCCTTTTCTCTCTCTCTCTCTTTCATCATACACACTCACACACACGACAACTACAAAATGTCAACGAATACTTATATTGCACCTTCTCACAAATGCTTTGCCTGTCGGCACCCATGGGCTTACGTCGTTCTGACACTGTCCATTATTGAACAATCAACTAGGCGAACCATCTCCTGCCAAGGACACACCACAGCCTAGAGTGGATTACATCGACCATTTTATCAACTTTGACATTATCTCTCACTCTCCTCTTGTACAAATATATATGTGTGTGTGTGTGTGTGTGTGTGTGTGTGTGTGAGTGTGTGTGTGTATGTGTGTGTGTGTGTGTGTGTGTATGTGTGTGTGTGTGTGTGTGTGTATCAACTTTGACATTATCGAGATTTTAACTGAGAATGAAGATGCGTTTAACTAAATTTTGCTAGCTGTTATGTCGGACACTCTAAGAATTCTGCCACTCCACCGCATTTAGAGTCAGATTAGATGTCTACCAGTATTAGTTTATGGTTCTCCGTTCTAATTTCGAGGTGCGACCGGTTCGACTTGCCTTTCATCCTTCTATGTTCAAAACGTATCAAATATTTTCACGATTGAAACCATCTACCATTAAACACTCCCTGAGCAATTATACAAAACTTCATTATATTTCATGGTAGTAACTAACTTCAAGTGGCATGATCGTTTGTTGGAATGTAGATCAAGTCGCCTTTACATAATCAATGTGCATAGCAACAACACGTGTCTTCAAAGACAAAATTCTTCAAACGGCAGTTTTTCCGCTTGGTTTTTCAATCACCCAAGAAAATCCATTGAATTAGTGCAACCGTAGTTATTGCTATAAAAGACAAATTAACAATGCCAATCCTCTACTAATTCATCGTAATTTTTTCCTTGACAAAAGTTTCTCTTTATTCGCATTAATTTAGAAATTGATGTGCGTCTTTACCGCATATTTTGCTATGAAGCGTTATCATTTCCTTTGTATTGTTGTTGCACGATAGACAGCTGTATCGCTATTGTGTATGAAGTTATTTTCAGTGTTGTAGATAATTTCAGAGCCTAGCAAACCCTTATCTTTGGTTATGTATATAGTTTTTTGATAGGCATTTCATCCCTATAAGAAGAAGCAACACAAATGTGACTCACTAGTCGTCTTTGTCGGCGGCCACAAAATATCTCTATCATTTCGACTCTAACAGGAATAGCAGAATACACAGATTTTGTTGAAAACTGATGATGGATAATCTCTTTTCAAACAAAAATTACTTTTAGTTTTTGCTCTTAATTTGAATTGCCTGGAGGCATTGCTCTCATGTTCGTAATTAAGCATTTCTAAGTTGTGTACTTCAAAATTTAATGTGAGAAACATTAGTGATTTTCATTCTTATATGCATATATATATATATATATATATATATATATATATATATATCCGTGTGTGCAAGTATGTATGTGTTTGTGTGGGCGCGAGTGTCTCTATATATGTGCATATTTAAATGGATGGATGTAAGTATGTGTGTTTAAATATATAATTATCTGTTATGTATGTATAAATATGCAATCTAAGTGAGTAAATATATGTTCAAATAATTATGACTTAATTTAGCTTGTCGAAATCTCAAATGTATTGCCGAGTCATACAAATAAAGATAAAATAAAGTCGAGTTTGGGTTACATGTTATAGAATTGGTTCTAATTAAGCTAGGCGTTTCTTTCAATTAACGATACTTTACATTGTTGCATTTGCTGATGGGATATGTCGTCAGTGAGGCAAACCATGACACTGCTGGTTCGTAGTCATATATAGTCTCCGTATAACAATTACAAATTAATTACTAAGTAACGATTGATTCTGGGAAATACATAGAAGTACCTGGGAAAAACATTACAGTTAAGTAGTTTATGAGTTGTGTTGAGCGCAACCTGCCTCGAACTTAAATCATTGCAGAGCATATAGATTAATATTAGTATCTAATTTAGGTACAAGGATAGCAATTTTCAGAGGGAACAGCTAGTCGGTATCATCGACAATAATTGACTGGTAATTTATTTTATGGTGGAGGCGCATGGCTTAGTGGTTAGGGTGTCAGCATCATGATAGTAAGATTGTGGTTTCGATTCCTGGACCGGGCGATGCGTTGTGTTCTTGAGCAAAACACTTCATTTCACGTTGCTCCAGTTCACTCAGCTGGCAAAAATGAGTAACGCTGCGATGGATTGGCGTCCTGTCCAGCTGGGGAACACATACGCCATTGAAACCGGACCCATGAGCCTGGTTAGGCTTTAAAAGGGCGCATTTTTTAAAAATTTATTTTATGACCAAAAACAAGAAAAAACAATGAAGGCTAAAATTGATTTTGGTGGGCTTTCAGTCCAGAATGTGTAAAGCAGACATGGATAATCTTTTTCGAAAAGTGGGCCGCATGAGATGTTGCTCATCATCAAGCTAGCAGCATAACTAAATAATTTCAAGGTAATTTTTCATAAAGGGTACCATTCAGAAAGTATCACTGGATGCAGGTTGCCAATGACTGAAAAAGTGGGAGGAAATACTGTAAGGCATTTCGTCCAACGCTCTTACTATTTTGCTAATGCGGCACGCCAGTATGATAATAAATGCTAGTATATTCATGTTGAAGAGAAAAAGGGTAAATTGCGTTGGAGCATTGTGTCTAAAATTAGAAAGTGGATTGAAAGAACAGACAAGTAGAATATACATATGTATGTATGCATGTATGTATGTGTGTATGTATGTATATGAAATGAAGAGTAAAATTGAACTTGTACATCTGGTAAATTAACTCAAAGAATTAGCTAAATTGTTTTCGCTTAAGTATTCATAAGCACTGCTGCATGAGAACTAAGAATGAACAACAACATTTATTTAGTTAATTCTGAATTAGTATTCAGAGCAATTCCAATTAACTGGATGGAATTAATGAGTTAATATAAACTCTCTCTCTTTCACTCTCCTCTTGTACAAATATATATATATATATGTGTGTGTGTGTGTATGTAGATATATATATATATATATATATATATACAACTTATGTTTTGAATGGGCTGGAGTGTTTCTATTTTGGATGTATTTGGAGTACTTAATTGTGCTCATGACTTAGTGTTTTGCTTCTTCCATGGGTATGAGTGAGTATCTCATTTATTTCTTTGCCACATTTATCACTGACGAAGGGAGGGTTCTTACGAACTAACTCTGAAATCGATCTGATATGGTAATAATGGAATTTTTTAGAAATTTCTGTCGGTTTTTTTCGAGTAGCGTACGTATTGTGAAAAATTATATGGTAATGGACAATATGTCCAATTTTCGGCATATTTGGCATTAGAAATTTTTTCGTTTGCCCTTATTTATATGTTGTTTATAATTTTAACCTTTAAAGGTATTTTTAATATGCTGGCCATTGCTAAAACTTTTTTTCAAAAAATATTTTATCCTACATTAAATATATATATATATATTATATATATATATATACAACTTATGTTTTGAATGGGCTGGAGTGTTTCTATTTTGGATGTATTTGGAGTACTTAATTGTGCTCATGACTTAGTGTTTTGCTTCTTCCATGGGTATGAGTGAGTATCTCATTTATTTCTTTGCCACATTTATCACTGACGAAGGGAGGGTTCTTACGAACTAACTCTGAAATCGATCTGATATGGTAATAATGGAATTTTTTAGAAATTTCTGTCGGTTTTTTTCGAGTAGCGTACGTATTGTGAAAAATTATATGGTAATGGACAATATGTCCAATTTTCGGCATATTTGGCATTAGAAATTTTTTCGTTTGCCCTTATTTATATGTTGTTTATAATTTTAACCTTTAAAGGTATTTTTAATATGCTGGCCATTGCTAAAACTTTTTTTCAAAAAATATTTTATCCTACATTAAATATATATATATATATTATATATATATATATGTATATGCATACATTCACATGTATACATACATATATATATATATATATATATATATATATATATATATATATGAACATGCATATGTGTGTGTATGTGTGTGTGATGTGTGTGTGTATGTGTGTGTGATGTGTGTGTGTATGTGTGTGCGTGTGTGTATGTGTGTGCGTGTGTGTATGTGTAATTGCATGTCAACGATGCAAAGATCGAAAGATGTTCCAAGGCTATTTAAAGGTGTTTGTTCTTATAGCATAATTTACTTCAATATGCTTGCTGAGACTACAGGGAAATTTTTATAGCTAGGTCAAGGAGATAGGGACAATAAGCATGTCACTTTGTTTCTTCTCATGGTCTTTAAGACTGATGGAAGGCAAAAAGGAAATTATTCTCAAACTTAAGACTTCGCTCCAATGTTTACAGCAAAGTGAACTCCGCTAAAAGCACTCAAGCACCACCACCTTTATGCACGAGTGCCTTTAACAGAGTTCACTCTGTCGTAAGCGGTCAGGCAACGTATTCAGTTGAAGAATAACTGCCTCGTTCAAGCAAACTTGGATACCCTGGTAAAAATGGAATGGTGCTGCCCTCGGTCTTGGAATGAACGATAAAAGTGTAGCTAAATCAATGGTAGCGTACAAAAATTGTAAATGAAATTAAAAAGTTTCTCTGATTTATAATGATTTATTTCAACTAAGTACAAATACACCCTTGCCAGAGGAGGATCTGTAATCTATCTAATTCACAACATTTTCTTTCTGGTTTATGTATTTCATCGATTCTGGAAAGATAGCAAAACAAATTCGAATCCAACTAGATTTAAATTGAAACCATGCATATTATATTCGTTGCTGTAGACTCTTTATAATAATTGCTTGCTGCGGTGAACACTGCTGAGAATAAAGTAGGCTGGCGGGAAAAAACAAACAGATCCGGTGCCAGGTTTCATTCCTCAAAATAAACACAGTGGAAAGTGGGTTGTGAATGCAGTTATTCAGCAGTTTATCTCTAATAGAAGACATACATCTATGACGATGCCCATCTATCAGTGTGTTTAATTTTTAAGAGTACAACTATGAAAGAAATCTGTGAATATAATTCCGTTACCAGCTCTGCCTTATAATATTCACCTCAATCATAGTCCTAGTAAACTTTTGTTGCTGCTGCAGTTGTTGTTGTTTTTGTTGTTAAGCAACAAGACGGCTAAGGGTGATTAGGTGATGGTCTAGGGCTTAGGGGCGGGAGACCCCAGACCTTGGGAAAAAACACGGAGATGTACTTGCATAGCAAGTGACCTGATCTGAGATCGTGTGCTGAAACAAAAACAAAGTAATGACTTTGTCCCTCCTAGTGTGAGGCATTTATGTGTAATAATGCCCTCTATACAATATAGATATAATTAATTTGTTCAAAAGAAAAAAATTATTTTCGAATTCTTTTCTTTTATGAGGTTTTCACGCTAGCTACCCGATAATTTCTTGTTAAGATCCCTTATTAAGAGATTATCCTTAATTGTTATATATATATATATATATATATATATATATATATTATATATATATATATATATATATGGAACGAGAGAGAGAGAGAGAGAGAGGTTATGAGAGGTAATGGTGTCAATAAGACATAAGACCCAAAGGTGTCGGGTGATGCTGAGTAAATGCTATGGACAGACTATAGTTAAGCTCCAGGTTCGGTGATTATGGGAATGAGGAGTCCAACGTAGGTCAGATATCAGCATGTGTGTATATAAAAGAATATTCAGAATGAGATAAAAGTCCAAGGCTGTGAAAGATTTTAGAACATTTATAAATAGAATGTCTTACATCTGTTTTCGGGATACTTTATATATCCCTTCAAATGGTTAAGCAATAGTTATTCTAGATAAGATATGAAATAGAGGGTGAAGTGGAGGAATGAAAATAGACGTGAGATATGCAAGGATATGGATCTACAAATGCAATATCCCTGCATACCTCACGTATATTTTCATTTGTGTTATTTCATTACCTATATATACATGAGTGGTGACGTGAATCTCCCCACCCACCCAGCCTGAGTAAATCAGCAAAACCACGGTTGTGCTTCGACATGACCCAGTTGTACGGCAAAAACGATTTAAAGAATGAAAGAATAGAAGAAAAGAAGAATATATATATTGAAATAAAACTGAATAATGACAGACCATGTATTTCTTTTGCTGGGCTCAAATCTCATTTGCAGACCCATGAGAAACGAACCTCCACCAACTACTCTTCCTTTACATCTGTGCGCACCTTTCATTGCCGTGTATGCCATAAGATCTGCAAATCTAACGGAGGCCTCAAAAGATATTTTAAGATTTACAAAGATCAGAACTTAACTGCAACTCTAGGCTGTAGTTACAAGAGGTGATCAGACTCTGCATAAGGAATAGACAGCCACCACCATATACATATATATTACGGAGATGTACTTGCATAGCAAGTGACCTGATCTGAGATCGTGTGCTGAAACAAAAACAAAGGTATTTATAAGCCATTTAAAAACACACAAAAACCGTTCGATTCACTTCAAAATTTAAATGTAATTTGTCAAAATATTTTCATCGCTTTGAAACCGCGACTTGTTCACTGAAAAAATTCAGTGCTGCACGGAATTTTGGCAGGGAACAAGTCGCGATTTCAAAGCGACTGAAATTGTGTGCATACACACACACACACACACATATATATATTTACTAGCAGTATCGCCCGGCGTTGCTCAGGTTTGTAAGGGAAATAACTATAAAGCATTTTTAGAGAGTTATAGCCAAAAAATAGCAAAAAAATGGGAAAAAAATGATGGTAAATTTTTTTGAGAGTTAAAAAAGGTGGAGTTGCGTCCCCTAGACGGTCTGTGATTTGGGTTTCTGATTCTCGACCCCATGTCGAATTTATCGATTTTTTTCAGAACTGGGGGAACTTTTCAAAATTTTCGCTGCGTTAGTTTTGAATTATGACATTGGGCTATGTGTGTGTCAAGTTTCATCAGAATCGGTTGAAAGCCGTGGTCAGAGTGAGGGTACGAGAAAACAGACACACAGAAAACGCACAGACAAACTGCCGTTTATATAGAGAGAGATTGTGGGCATGACCTTAAATTTCATTCGGTGGTGAGGCACCAGTTCGGGAGTCCTTGAGCCGTAGGGAGCATGGGGTCACCCCTTAAATACCATTGCTCCTAAGATTGTTCTAACCCAGAATGACAGTACTTTTCAGGGTCCTATGTATAAGTAAAATAAATTTCTTAGGGGCAGATGAGGCTTCCGTACTTTTAGACAAAGTCATGGGGGAAGGTTTCTCTTCAATGTAAGACGGTTATTATCTAAGAAGGCGAGTCAATGATCACACGCGCGCGCTTGCACATACATACGGGGCAGGTTGAGGTGCTGAAAGGTTTCTGGTTTTAAGGTGTCGTGAAAGGCCTGGCTAGAGGCCCAACATTCCGAGTGTATAGATCTGAGACGGGAATATATTGAATAAATTCATAATTAACTGATCCACCTGTATTTTCTTTTACCTGAAGCCGGGAACTTATTCCCACAACCCCTCGTATATGTTCATATATGTGCACACACGTATGTGTGTGTGTGTGTGTACGTATATATTCATATTTTTGCTACTGTGGTTTGTGCTATATCTTAAAGTATGCCGCCTAATACAAATAAAATATTTTAGCCTTCAATGTAAATTATTTTCCTTCTAGCTTCTTACCAGGTTCTACTAAATCATACCGAATGAGGAAATTGAAAATGTCACAAACTTGTGTGTAGGAGGAATATTTGTTATTTCCAATGATAATCACCACGTGAAATTTGGACCAGTTTTCCTCGATGGAAAATATTACCAATGCATAACATAATTTTCATTGTATTATGCTTTTATCGTTTTTTGCCTTTTTTCTTCCATGACAAAAGTAATCTCCTAGAAAATAAAAAACAGTGATCCTACTGCTTGAGCTATATGACGCGCTATATTCTGTTCTGATTCGCTAAGAAACCGGCTTTGACCTTCTTCTATGTTGATATTTACCTGTCATCTGTCCGAGCTCTGAAATATCTACATAATACGAAGTGCTCTTCATTCACTCGATGTAGTCTTCACTTAAAAATGGGTAACCTTGTGTAAATGCCAAAACATATTGTAGTTGTTATTATCACTTTGACCCTGTTGTGGTTGTTGTTGATGGTGATGATGATTATGACAATGATCCTTTCTACTATAGGCACGAGGCATGAAATTTTGTGGAAGGGAATAGTCGATTATATTAGCCCCAGTAATCATCTGGTACTTATTTTATCGACTCCGAAAGAATCACTGGCAAAGTCAACCTCGGCTGGATTTGAACTCAGAACTCAGAATGCAAAGACGGACGAAATGCAACTAAACATTTTTGCTTGGCGTGCTAACGATTCTGCCAGCTCACCGCCTTGATAATAATAATAATAATAATAATAATTGATGTATCAATACCGGCAGATGACAACGTGTCTCTAAAAGAAATGGAGAAACTTTCAAAATACAAAGTCCTGGAAATAGAGGTAACCAGAATGTGGAATCTAAAAACAGAAACAATTCCTATCATAGTAGGTGCATTAGGCATGATAAAAAAACATTCAGACAAATACATAACAAAAAACACCAGGACTTACAAACACATAACATACAGAAAATTGCACTACTAGGCACTGCACACATCCTACGCAGAACACTTTCCATACAATAACCATCAGAGCATCACAACAAATCACAGCACATACCCAAGGCACACAGAGCTGCGCTCGGTAGTGAAGTGAAAGCACGCTATAAAAAATAAAACTACTGGATAATAATAATAATAATAATAATAATATAATAATAATAATAATAATAATAATAATAATAATAATAATAATAATAATAATGACAGGCAAGAACTCTGGTGTTGAAGACAGTCAGCCAGCCAACGAGACAGACAGACACTACTGTAATGGTGATAATGATAAAAAAAACAAAAATAACAATAATAAGATACTGCTGTGACTACACATAAAACAATATCATTGATGATGATGGTGGTGATGGTGATGATGATGATGGTGGTGATGGTGATGGTGATGATGATAATGATGATGGTAATGGTGATGATAATAACAATAATAAGCCGACTACGGCTGCTATAATGGTACGATTATAATTGTAACGACAATGATGACCGTCTCCCCACGAGCCAATCAAAGCTACAAAATGATAACATTATCGTAGCACCAAAATGTTTTTGGAAACTAAAAGGAAAACTAAATCAGTATACCAAATCGCTTGTCCTATGGTTAATCTGGAAGCGCGTCCCCCAGGGAAGAGCCAGCCTGGGATCGAAAAGTCATCAACTGGCACAAACTGTTCTCCGAATACGGACATGGATGGTCACTTGAACGGGAAATCCCCCAACTCGAGCCCTCCAAGTTCACCACCACAACCACCACAGAAAGAAAAATGTAAGCGGAACAAATGGACCCGAGAAGAGTATAAAGAAGTAATATACGCTTATTACTATGCATTAGGTAGGCCATCTCAAGAGAGACACACCGCAAACTCTTACAGTATATGGAGAACACGGAATCAAGACAGTAGGCCCTATTGGACGAGAACAAATTAGCAAATGTGAGGAGGGATATCCTTAGAAATAACAGACTCACAGACAGTGAAATAAGCGCGATCAAGCACGCAACGGAAAATGACATAAATATAAGACACAAAGGAAATGAAGAATCAGATGAACAGTATAGCCCGCCACGAGGCTTAATTGAAAGACTGCCATCTGACCAAAGTACGCAAAGGCCTGAAGATACAAGAAATTCTATTGTACCTGTTAAAGATAGCCAGGAAAACGAAAAAACAATAGTAACTGAAGATCTCGCATTTGCTGAAGAACACAGAGAGTCTATGGCAGAAATGAGGCAGAAAATCCTGAATACGCTTGAAGTTGTAAGACATACAAGTATGAATGATAGAGAACCACTTCATAAACTCTCAAATACAAACCAAAATAAAAAACAAATCCAAATTGGCAACTATGTAACAAATGAAATAATACGAGAATTAAAACCTGATTTTACTGAGTTAAATGAAATTATTTACGCTTCTGCTAGGGCAATTGAAACCAGCTGTATGCCCCCGAAAAAACAAAGAAAACAAAACCTGGGAAGAAATCAAACCTTGAGAAGTAAAATTGAAAAAGAGATTGAATTTATGAGAGGGGAAATATCAATATTAAATGAACTAATATGTGGAAATGATGTAAGATCCAGAACAGGAAGAAAGATGAAGAGAAAATGTGGATCCTCACCAAGAGAAGAACTGATATCAATAAAAGAAACGCTGAAACAAAAAGTCCAAGCAAAAGCCCAAAGAATACGAAGATTTGAGAAGAGAAACAAGTTTTACAAGCAAAATAAGCTGTTCACATCCAATGCCAAAAAATTCTACAGAGAAATAGGGAAGGAGAAAGTAACCGTTAAAGACCCCCCTCCCATGGAAGAAGTTCAAAACTTTTGGAAAAGGATTTGGAGTGACAAGAAGACGTACAACATAAATGCAGACTGGATTATACAAACTGAAGGATCCTACCAAAATTTACAACAACAAGCATGGGAAGACATCACAATAGCAGACCTAAGAAAGGCACTCACGAAGGCCCATAATTGGAAATCCCCCGGTAAAGATAGGGTGCCGAATTTCTGGCTCGCATCGCTCCCATGCGCACACGGTAAGCTAGTTCAGCTGCTTAATGGAATTATGAGAGACCTAAAGAAAACACCTGAATGGTTAGCAAGTGGCATTACTTACCTACTCCCAAAGAATAACGAAACCAACCTTCCAAAAAACTATCGGCCTATAACCTGTCTATCCACCACGTATAAAATCCTAACATCTATCCTGGCGGAGAAAACATATGCATTCATGGAGAAGAACGATATTTTCCCCATTGAACAAAAAGGGTGCCGCCGAGGCTCTTACGGATGCAAAGATCAACTGCTAATCAATCGTATGATCCTTGAGAACTGTCACAACAAGCGCAGAAATCTCAGCACCGCGTGGATTGACTACAAAAAGGCCTTCGACAGTATACCGCATCCATGGATCTTGAGATCGCTGGACATCTTCAAAATTTTCCCTGTGATTTCAAACTTCCTGAAGCACAATATGTCGTTGTGGAATACGAATCTCCAATTATACCACTCTAATGGAGTACTTGCCTCAGAAAATATAAACATCAACTGTGGAATTTTTCAAGGTGACTCACTTTCACCTTTAATATTCTGCATAGCCCTAATACCCCTTACAAGTGAATTAAACAGAACAGGGTATGGGTATAAAATTGCCAATAAAAAAATAAGCCATCTATTTTATATGGATGACTTAAAACTTTATAGTAAAGACAATAATGAACTTGAAGGCCTATTGCGCACCGTGAAAGCATTCAGCGATGACATCGGGATGGAGTTTGGACTTGAGAAGTGTGCCAAGGCCACTTTCCAGAAAGGGAAAGTGAAGACCACAAATTCATTCGTGTTAGATGTTGACACAGTCATAAGAGAGCTTGAGCAAGAACAAACATACAAATATTTGGGGATAAATGAAGGCTCTGGTATTCAGCATGCAAGCATGAAAGAGAAGATCAGGAAGGAATGTTATAGGAGAGTTCGTGCAGTCCTGAAATCTGAACTAAATGCACGTAACAAGGTGTTAGCTATAAATTCCTTAGCAGTTCCAGTTGTTACTTATAGCTACAATGTGTTGAACTGGAATATGAGTGAAGTAAAGAATATAGATAGAAAAATACGCAAGCTGCTGAGTTGTAATAGGATGCACCACCCAAAGGCAGACGTAGATCGCCTTTACCTTCCCAGAGCCCAAGGAGGTCGAGGCCTGATCCAATTTGAACTAGCTTACAAAACAACCACAATTGGACTGGCCAAATATCTCGAAATATCGAATGACTGGATGCTAAAGCTCGTGGAAAATCACGAGAGACGAAAGAAGCTTCATTCTATCATAAAGGAAAGCAAAGAATTTGCTATTGATCTCGTGCAGGATACCCAAACTGAACAATCCGAGGGAAGTACGGCAACTATTGTTGCAAAGAAGGTGAAAATGATGGCAATGAAGAAAGCGCACGAGCAATTGGCTGATAGGTGGGAGGAGAAACCTCTGCACGGCAAATATGTGACCCGCAAGCAAACAAGCTGATGTTGACCAGAAGCAAACCCATCAGTGGCTACGGAGCTCAGGGCTAAAAGCAGAGAGCGAAGGTTTCATCCTGGCTGCTCAAGATCAAAGCCTATTAACCCGGAACTACTAGGACAATGTAATGAAAAATGGAGCAGACCCAAAATGCCGATTCTGCAACGACATGATTGAAACAGTGGACCACCTAATCTCTGGATGTAAAGTCTTAGCACCAGTGGAGTATAAATTAAGACATGACAGAGTTGGCCAATATCTACACTGGCTAATAAGTCGGCATTACAATATCAAAACTGCCGACAAGTGGTATAATCACCACCCTGAGGCTGTAACTGAAGGAGAAAATGTAACCATTCTGTGGGACTTTCCAGTACATACAGACCGAACCATCGAGGCCAATAAACCAGATATTGTTGTGAAAGACCAAAACAATAAAGTTTGCTTATTGATCGACATGAGCATCCCCTGTGATCATAATATCTCAGCGAAAGAGTTTGACAAGCTCGGAAAATATAAAGACCTACTCATTGAAATTGAGAAAATGTGGCATCTCAAGGCGGTTACAATACCAGTTATCGTAGGTGCACTAGGAATGATCAAGAAGGGAACCGAAAATTATATGAGAATGATCCCTGGCTTACCATCCCTGCAAGAAGTGCAAAAGATTGTCTTAACTGGTACATCACACGTATTGAGAAGAGCATTGTCGATGTGAAAACTGTTGCTGCTCATGTATTTTAATTTAACTTTAAAAAAAAAAATGAACGAACTACTGAGTTTGGTTTAATGGCCTACCAATGTATACTATGAGTTTCTTGGCAAGACACTTGGCAAGAAATGGAAGCAAATTTGAAAGAAGAAAAAAAAAAGTAATAACAATAATAATAATAATAATAATAATAATAATAATAATAGTTTCAAATTTTGCCACTAGGTCAGCAATTTTGGGGGAGGGGATGAATCGATTACATTAACTCCAGTATTTCACTAGTATTTAATTTATCGAACCCCAATAAATTATCATGATCATCATCATCATTATTATTATTATTATTATTATTATTATTATTATTATTATTATTATATTATTATTATTATTATTATTACTATCATCGTAGTTTGAGGTAAATTTCTGCTGCATCACCTGCTACACCTCCGTCTTGCTAGGGGGTGGGGGGCAGCATTGTGTGGTCTTTTTTTTGTTGTTGTTGGGAACTCTTCTCGGTATTGTATTGCGCCAGTTTCCTTTTCCTGTCTTTTTTGAGGAATGGTGCAGTCTTTTGGTGCATTAGTATTTGTATTGTATGTTGTATGTGTAATGCGTTGGGCATTCGGCTTGCTAGTAAGAGGTTATTTCACTGGAGATTTGCAGTATAGAGTGTGTCTTGTGTTCGTGAATTGTTTTGTTCAGGTTTTATTATTGAATTGATGGTGTCTTGCGTAGAACGTGGGCTGTTCCTAGCAGAGCTATTGGGGGGGGGGGTAGTGTGCAGTGTGCAGGATCCAGGTATAACTTCTACCTTTTTATTCATATGTTTTATATTTATCATGCCCAATTCTCTAATTATTACTTGAATTGTTTTCACCTTCATTCCGCACATCTTGAATATTTCAATTTCGAGGTCTTTGTACTTTGACATTTTCTCAACTTCTTTTAGGACAATATTGTTGTTGTTGTTGTTGTTGTTAAAGAATCGCTAATGCGTCGAACAAAACTGCCTTACGGTGCTTAGTTACATCCGTTTATTCCGGAATAAGTCAACTTCGCCTTTTATCATTTTTCCGTTTCGATAAATAACCACCAGCCAATTATATTTTGATGTTAAGCTCGCCCAAGTGTGCTGAGTTTGAGGTGTACTGGAACTGAATCACCATTTTACACGCGCGCGATTGTGTAATGTTTTAAAGTAATAATGTTTAAATTGAGTATAAGAGAAATAGGCATACATACATACATATATATATATATATATATAATATATATATATATATATATATATATATATATATACAGAGAGGGAGAGAAGGGGGAAAAGCAAGTGGAACAGGGGATTGAGAGACAGAAGATAGAGATGCAGAGAGAGTAATAGATGGATGGTTAAATAAATACAAAGTGTCTGGCTAACATATACGGAGAGTGGCTAACACAGAGAGACAGAGACAGAGATGAAGACAAAGAGGAAGAGAGACAGGGGAATGGGAATGATGAATATTTGAAATAATTAGGTGATTCCTCAGAATACACAAGGCAAGCAGAAAACTTTAAAAACAAAAGCTGTGAGAGAGCTGGGTATGCTGCCCTGGTGTCCAAATTAAAAGTTACGCTGCGTCCAATTGTAATCAGGAGAGTTAGGTTGAAAAGAAACTTTCGTGGACGTCACACATTTGCATTTGTATCGTTCACATCAATTTCATCAATCAGCATCAAAGGTTTAATACTGAATTCACAGAAGCCAGGGACAATAATATGGAAGTAGCTTTTGGAAAGGATCAGTGAGCTTCAAATACAATGCTTTGTTTTCGTTTCGTTTATTTTACACAGAACTCGACGCTTTAGTAAAATAAATAACTAATATTATTTTTATTATTTTCTTATGAAAGCAACTTCAGAAAATGTATAATGGCTGCTTTAAAATCATTATACGACACACGGGAGATGGCTTGCATTTTGTATGTATTTAGTTATTTTATCTTCTATTCTCTCCTGCATTGTGAGACTCGCAGCTAGTTGAGTCGATAGGATATTGATCAGCATGTTATAGCCTCTCATTTATGTTTCCCGGCTTGCATGAACAGGAATTTTATATTCGCTGTCTCAGTCCTAGCTATAAATAAATACCTTGCAAGCAGAGAGAGGCTTGTATATTTTGGAAAATAATGGGTTTCTTTTTTTTTTTTTTTTTCAAAAATCTAACCCTTCTTTAATAAGGGAACAATTCCGTAAAGCTCCAGTCTAGGTGGAAATTATCGAATATATTCTCCATAAGTTGCAATATTTAAGTCTGAATCCATATCGTATATAACAGTTTTATACAGTATATTTTGTGCAATACTACTTCAGATGTTCATATTGCTCAAATATTTTGTGTAGGCTGTTCAAATATACGAACGAAAACAATTGCTGGTTGATCAAATATCTAAATGATAATATTATAAGACACCATGGACAAAAACTTGCAGGAATGACCGATGGTTCAGAAACAAATCGAGAAATAAATATTATGACAAAAGTTGTATATTTTTACTTGGAAAATAAAATCTAAGAATTGATATTTAGGTTGAAATTATATCACGTGTCCGAAGAAATATTGAATGAATATATAATTCAGTTAAATTTAATAATAACAGAACAGAGCTAAATCAAAATTTTAGCTGGAGGGTAAACTAGAGATCAGCATCTAAATATCGTGCTTTCAAAACATTAACGTCACATCTAATATTCAGCTGTTCTAATCGTGAGTTATTTGATTACGAAACTTTGGACGTCAATTCAATAAGTGTTGTAGTTAAGAAGTCTATTGTCAATGCGTATCAACTGTTAGAATGCAATCGAATTAAGTAAGATTGTATTGATATGACCTAACAGAATTTATGAGATTAAGTCGTATTTTCTCACTGTATATTCTGCCATTGCTGTTATGAACTCATCGTGTCTCTCACTCGCTTATTTCTACATGATAACAACCTGCTTGCTATCTCTTCTTACAATACCCACTCTTCTACTAATCATGATACAACTCTTAACTTCTTTATAAAGTTTTAACACACAGACATCATCTACACAAAGTATAATCATTTCACACCAAGCGTTTACTACCTCCTTGAATACAGAATTCAAAAACATCCGTTTATAGTGACATGGAAATCAAATCTCATTTAACAGAACGAAGGTTCACACACTACACTTAGCAAAGGAACAATGCTTTATTACACTCTATTTCGCTATAAATAGCGCACTATTGAACTCCTCAGTCATTAAGCTAGATTTTATAATCTCGGTGAGCTATCTCTTGGCTACTTCGCAAATAGAATCGTCAAAATTACTTCCTCAAATGTAGGTTTTCTTTTTACAAACTACAACCCTGTTTGCCTGCTGATCGTCTATAAAATAGAGTGAGGTACTTACTGGAGAACTTCTCATATATATCAGATGGAAGCGTAAGCGCGAGACACATACATGAACATTCTGGAATACGACTAAAAGCAGGCCGTCCAAGTGACTGATAAATATTCATCGATCAACACATACCAGCTAACACAATTGTTGTTCAGTTTCATTGTGGCTTGAAGTCATCCTTCTTAATAGTAACTGTCACTTCTAACAAAATACGACTAGAAAAAATTCCTTTCTATGGGCTTCTGCTATTTAGCAAAGTTTTTAGAGTACGAGATAAAAAGCTTCGCGATATTTCTTGTGACACTCAGCACTCTGAGTTCAAAGTTCTCCGAGGTTAAATTTGACTTTCATCCTTTCAGAGTCGATAAAGAAAGTACCAATAAAGAGCGAATGCCTGATAGTATTTGTTCCAGTTTTTTGAGTTCTGAATTCAAATCCCACAAAGGCCTGCTTCGATGGTAGATTTAATCCATTGCTCGGCACCTTGAGTGCCTTAAACCGAATATATTCTGTTGTAACTATTTGGGTCAGGTTCCCGATTTGAGGAAAGCTTCTTTCTTCCTTTCCAATAGCTTGTGAGGGTCACGGACACTATTTTCTTTCTTGACTAAAAGATGAAAACAAAAATGTTAATAAACAATTTGGAATGTACTTCCTCCTTCGAAACATCTTTTTTCTTTCTTCTGTGTATGATCCTCTTACCACTGAGGTCCACAATTAGAAACTTCAGAGACAAAAGGATCAAGTCGATTACATCGACCCCAGTGCGTAACTGGTACTTAATTTATCGACCCCGAAAGGATGAAAGGCAAAGTCGACCTTGGCGGAATTTGAACTCAGAACGTAGCCGCAGCCCGGTGTGCTGACGTTTCTGCCAGCCCCGCCGCCTTCCTTCACAGAATCCTTTCTCTCTAAAGCTGCAACCTTCTCGACTCCTCTCCTCCGCAATGTTTTCATGCAGTTGTCAGCGAATAGATGTTGAGATTGCGTATTAATCATGGTAGTATCTAAAGTCTAAGTGCTACCCAGAAACGTCTCCGACAAATCCATGCAAAAGCAGCCCTTACCATTGAGGTTGCAGAAGGACAAGAATGCGTCACTTGTTTTAGCTTTTGACACCAAAAGAGTATTCTTGATACTGAGAGTACTGGAAAGTATTTATAGCTGTATATATATATATATATATATATATATATATATATATTTATCAAAAGAAATACAGGATGCAAAGAATTTAGTGGTACATATGTTTCTGGCTTTATTGGACAGTTTATATCAATGCATAATTGATGTAACATGTATGTCAATAGCCTTCTTCAGCCGCGCACAAGTACCACACCATAGACATGTATTACATTATAGCAGGTTTGAGAAGTTTGGGAAAAATACGGGTTTCGTTGGGGATGCAAATCCTCATAGTCGTATACAGCAGAGCGACACACCAAAACAAAACGTCCATACCGTTTTTCACTCGATATAGAATGAGGAAGTATATATATATATATATATATATATATATATATATATACATGCATATATAGATGGTGACACCCCGTTAGTGATCCCGTATCCATATACATGCATATGTGGATACGGAATGTCACCAACGGAGCAAATAGCATGAAATACGTAAACAAACGAGGGAAAAACGAATGAATTACGTAAATAAAGAGAAAAAATGGAAAACAGGACAAGTTAACACAGAGATAGCACCCTTCATCAGTGTTCGGCTGTCTATCTACTCCTCATTTCGAGCATTTAGTATATATGTATATGTTTATGTGTGTGTGTCCCCACCATCGCTTGACAACCGATGCTGGTGTGTTTATGTCGCCGTAACTTGGGGATTCAGCAAAAGAGACTGACAGAATAAGTACCAGGCCCACAAAGAATAGATCCTGGGATCGAGTTCTTCGACTAAAATCCTTTAAGGCAGTGCTCCAGCATGGCCGCAGTGAAATGACTGAAACAAGTGAAAAAATAAAAGAATACACACACACACACACACACACACATATGTATACATGTATTTTAATATTTTGCCTAAGCATAGCAAGACTCGTGACCCGGTGTAGAACTCAATATACACAGGCTTCAGAACATAATATTAGATGAGAATAGATTGGTATTAAGAATGACACCGGAAAAATCAAATGTTATGTAATGAACTCCATTAGCTTAGAGCTGTTTCTGCTATAAGATGCGGTGAACTATTAGTTGAGCATCCGTCTAACATCCTATAGCTTTATCGGAGCCTTGAATATGAAGTGCACTTTACATTTTCGGAAAAATTACATTTTCGGAGTTTATATATCTGTCTATGTTGATGCCTATGGAAACATCTCATACCCATGGCTCCGATGAAGCTATACGATGGTATCTGAACACTCAACTAGTAGTCCACCGCTTGGTGTAGGTGTAAGCTGATAAATTTCATTGTATAACTTTTGTTATATCCGGTGTCATCTCTTTCTTCTTATGAACGCTTTGTGTGTGTGTGTGTGTGTGTGTGTGTGTGTGTGTGTGTGTGTGTGTGTGTGTGCGCGCGCCCGCCTGTGTAATTTTTATCTATACAACATACTTAATGCATAATTATCGTTGAAAAATATGTATGTCATTGAAACACGATATATTTATATTGTTTTTAACACAGGATGTCTATAAAGGCATCTTCTTCCAGACGACTACTGCAGGCTCTGAATTTTCAAGGATATACATACGTGAAGTATGACATATATATAAATATTTTCATGTAGAGCTACCTCTGTTACATAATTTGAATACATCTATGCGTGTGGGCATGTGTGTGTGTACGCGTTTTTCCTTGTGTATGTGTGTGTTTGTGCATGTGAATGTGTGCTTGTGTGCGTGTGTATCAGCACCATACTGCTGAAATGTTGCTCTCAAACTTTATCAAGTCGGGTATAACGATTTCCCCCCTCTTTGCTATTATCGTACTCTTGGTGTAAACACTGACTCCTAGAAGGATTAAAAGGATTTAAAACTTCTACAGCTTATTGTAATATCTAATAGATGCAGGAGTGGCTGTGTGGTAAGTAGCTTGCTTACCAACCACATGGTTCCGGGTTCAGTCCCACTGCATGGCACCTTGAGCAAGTGTCTTCTACTATAGCCACGGGCTGACCAAAGCCCTGTGAGTGGATTTGGTAGACGGAAACTGAAAGAAGCCCGTTGTATATATGTATGTGTGTGTCTGTGTTTGTCCCCCCAACATCGTTTGACAACCGATGCTGGTGTGTTTACGTCCCCGTAACTTAGCGGTTCGGCAAAAGAGACCGATAGAATAAGTATTAGGCTTACAAAGAATATGTCATGGAGTCGATTTGCTCGACTAAAGGCGGTGCTCCTGCATGGCCACAATCAAATGACTGAAACAAGTAAAAGAGTAAAAGAGTAAACTATAGGTAAGTCTTGAGATAGAAATTATCTTTTTTCTACGCTTGTACAACATTCACACAACTTTCACATTTTCACAACATGATATGAGATGCTTATTTATTTTCATTAGAAATCAAAACAGAATTTCTAACTGCTTCTTGAAGGAATAAACTGTAGTCATGGCTAGTGCATAAATTTCGAGTATTTTATTTAATCATAAATCAGAAGAGAAACTATTAACTGGAGTCAAAGAAGACAATATTATCTCATTTCAGTGTATCATTTCTTTAATCATTTTGTAATGATTAAGTTATAAATGTTGACCAAATGATCAATTATATCATAGGAAATTGTTATACTTCCTACATTTCAGTCAAATCTATTAACACTAAAGAATATTTATAAAATATAATTACAGAGAATGTTTGCATAATCTGTGTTAGTTTGACGATGAGTGTTTACAGAAATTAATAATCTATAGCATTTCGATTTATAAATAATGCAGACTGGTTGATTGAGACGATGACAATTGCCACAGACACTATTTTCCTCGTATATCAAGAAGAGAAAAATAAAGTTTCTTTTATTACCGTACGTGGCTTCACTTCAATTATATAAAGGTCTAGAAAGAAAAATAGCTGACATAATTGTCTGGAATTTGACAGAAGTAAATCTGAAGAGATTTCTTGGTCTGCAGTAATTTGACAGCTTTTTTTTCTTTCTTTACTAATTTCAGCTCGGGATCTGCGGCCATGCTGGGACACCGCCGATAAGAATAAATATATTATGAAACATATAAAGAATCTCGGAAAGGCTAAACGAAGTATTGTCGTAATAAAGTGCATTTTCTTTAATGGGAGCTACCAAATTGCACAATAATATTGTTATGGGGACCATTTTTCTTGTTCAGCAAATACTAAACCTGGAAGCAATATCATCTGAAAGATAATTATGAAGTTCCTACTAAATTCCTTCTTACGTTCAGTTATGGCCAGGTAATAGAATAAATAAAGCATTTGTTAAATAATTGAAAAGAGAACCGAAGTTGATAATGAGGTGTATCTGATACTCTTGGCCAATGTGGCTTTAGTTTGGTATAAAAAATACGTAAAAGCGTATGTTGTAGGAAAAACCTTGTATCAAAGTGAAAGAAATGATATGAATGTGTCTATTTAACGCAATCTTCTCATCAGGGAAAAAAGTGAAACAGAACTCATCGATAAGACATTTTACCCGAATGTGATTACTGCATATATGATGAAGGGAATATATATATATATGTAACGTCAAAGACAATTAATAGAGAGAGACGGAGGAGGAAGAAAGAAATTAGCAGAAAATTAAAAGTGGAGAAACATAGTGCGATAGGTGAATAGGAATCAAGGTTAAAGGCATGGAAATAGATATATTTAGTGGAAGTGAAATGGAAGACAGTTAAAAGTTGAATTTTGTAGAATTTTAATAACACCTGCGTTTAACTCCATGTATATACATATATATATATATTAAAAGGATGTCTTATAATACTATTCCACAGCCATGCCAACAATCCAATAATACTAATCCATATAAACAAAAACAGCGATACCAGTAATCCAACATACCTCCATCATCAGGTGCCCCACGGATATCATTATGGTTTCGACACCTGAGCAGTACTATTCAAGCCGGCGGTGTCAACAGCACTAAAATAAGTGTTGTTTGGGAGCAAACAAACAAATGAAACCACAACTTTCAAACACATTTATCTATTGTACAACCGTATCGATAAATATATTCCATAAGTAAAATTGCAACCCCTCCTAAATACGTAACGAAACATCGACACACACACATATATATGCACATATATATAAATATATGTAGATATATATATATATATATATATATATATATATATATATATATATATACACGCACACAAATATATATCTATATATCTATCTATTTCTCTCTATATATATGTGTGTGTGTGTGTGTGTGTGTGTGTGTATGCGTGTACCTGTGTGCACGCACGTGTGTGTGTGTGTATGTTGTTTTGATTTCCCGTTTATTCTTCGAAACAAGTCACTGAGACTTCGGCATTTTTTTCTTTCCTGTTTTTATATCTTTTGAATTTTCAAACTAAAAAAAAATAGAAGTCGCAGCTGATTTAGCCAACAGGGTACTTAACTTTGGCAGAGCCGAGTCCGTTTGTATCCATGGAGAAGACCATTCATTCTTCAAATGCCAGTCACTCTGTCTAAATAAACAGAAGTTGCTGTAACTGTATAATCAATCAACATTAACAATATTATGTTGCTGTGCTAGGTTCAATGCCATTCCCTTGGGTAAATCTCTGCAAGGGATGCGTTAGCCTATGTTGATTTTCCTATGGAACCTACCGGAAAAACCGAAGCTGTCGATAACAGTCGTTTAATTCAATAGCTTACAAGACTTGCCTCCAGCGTATATTTTATGTTTTACATGTTTCAGTCATTAGGCTGCGGCCATGCTGGAGTACCGCATTGAAGAACTTTTAGACGATTGAATCGATCCCTGCAATGATTTTTTTTAAAGTCTGGTACTTATTCTATCGATCTTTTTGCCGAACCGCTAGAATACTGGGACGTAAACACACTGGCACCAGATCTCAAGCGGTGGTAGGGGAAAAACAAAGATGCAAAGACTGACAGACAGACATGCAGACACACACACACACCTATATATAAAGAAGCCCATCGTATATATATATATATACATATATATATATGACAGACTTCTTTCAGTTTCCATTTGGTCGACCGGAGGCCATAGTAGAAAACACTCGCGCCAAGGTGTCACACAGTGAGACAGAACCAGGAACCGTGGGATTACGTAGCAAGCTTTTTACCACACAGCCACGTCTGCGTATGCGTTTGCATATGTGTATGAGTGTGTGTGTGTGTGTGTGTGTGTGTGTGTGTGTGTGTGTGTCTGTGTATGTGTTTGTGCGTGTGTGTGCATGTGTATGCGGCCGCGTGTGTAAAGCACCAGTCACAAAAATACAAGCATCTAAATCTCTCGACACTTAGAGTGATCTTTCTTTCTGTTTCTACCCCCAGCTATATGCATGCATACATATATATATATATATATATATATATATATGTGTGTGTGTGTGTGTGTGTGGTGTGTGGTGTGTGTGTGTGTGTGTGTGTGTGTTGTGTGTGTGTGTATGTGTGTGTGTGTGTGTGTGTTGTGTGTGTGTGTGTGGTCATAGAAATTGTCTGACAGCCATGACTGGGTTCTCCTGTATGTGTGGCAAGGTGCAGAGTCCTATTGCCATCATAGAGTATTCCAGCAGCCACCCTCTTGACCCAGGGCAGCCCTATCCCCTCTAGACACTTGATGTAGGCCACGGTGTTGAGTCTGAGGCCGTATGGGAAGATGAATGGTGGTATAACGTCGCTACCTCTAGTGATCACTTCAAACACCATGATGTACATATCCTCAGATTGACACCCAAACACGCTGAAATGTTCGTATTGAAGCTTCCGGCGCGAATGCTAAGCAGTATATATCATGTTGTTTCCAAATTTCTGGCAGGGAGAATTGCGTCATGGTGTCGTTTTTCTTATAGATGGTGTCCAACTAACACTACTATACTGTGTAGTTAAGAAAATCAAAAACAAAAAAAACAATACGCATTCGCGAAATTAAAAATATAAAATGGCGACAATTTATCCATCTCATTCTGTGTGTTTGTTTGTGCGAGCACGCGTGTGTATGTGTGTGATATATGTAAGTATATGTATGCATTGTATATATAATGTATGATTTTAATTTGACATCAGATTGCCAGAAACGTACAGTACAGTCGTTACTCGCGAACGAGTATGGATCGATAACAGGTACCATGCTTTCGATAAATATTCTAGTTGCCTATGTGATCAGTATAACATGCATTGAGACTCTTTCAACCTTGATGCAGCCGAACATACAGGATTTGCCAGCAAGAGATGAGTGCACCAGTTTTCGGTGTTCGCATCATAGTAGAATAAACTGAATCAACATGAAATAAAGTTCTTCATATCATACGTGTAGGTGCGGTTGTGAGGTATGAAGCTTGCTTTCAAGCTATAAGACTTCGGGTTCATTCCTATCTCGTGGAACCTTGTATAAGTGACTTCTACTGTAGTCTCGGGACGGCCAAATCCTTGTGAGTAGATTTGGTCGATGGAAGCTGAAAGAAGCCTGACGATAGAATAAGAACCAGATTTTTTTTTAAGTAATGCTGGGCTTGATTTCTTCGGCCAAACTCTTGAAGGTGGTGCTGCAATATGGCCACTGTTCAATGACTCTTCTTATGTAAAGGATAAAAGATATCAAACACAATGCGGTACCTGGTACAAGAATATAATCCGTACGCCCATGAGCCAACGCACTAATCTCTAGATGAGGCACCGACACACAGATTAACTTAAGTCAAAATTTAATATTTTTCTCATATATTGAGTTACTACAAATAACGCGGAACTTCTAAGTACATTACGAAGGGATTCAATAAAAAAAGCTTTACATATATCGAATATTGATTTGGAAGCTACATTTGGTAGGAAAGAAGTACATCAATTCTCTCGACAGTGCTGCTATTTATTTTATCGGCCCTCGTGGAATCAATCTTGGAATCAAACGTGTTGACGCTTTAACTAAAGACTAAAAATGTAAAGGAGCCAATACCCACACACATACGTACATACATACGTACATAATAGATACATACATACATACATACATACATACATACATACATACATACATACATACATACACATATCTGGGTGGGAAGACAGATAGATGATAGATAGATAGATAGATAGAGATAGATAGATAGATAGATAGATAGATAGATAGATAGATAGATAGAGCAATATTGTCCATAGGTATATCGCTTTTACACTGTGGCCATTTCAAGGTTGTTGAGTCATAATGATTTCTTAGAGCATCTTGCTGCTGCTGCTACTACAACTACTACTACAGCGAGTGATGGTGATGGTGGTGACGACGATAAAACAACAACAACAACAACCAACAACAATAATAATAATAATAATAATATAATAATAATAATAATAATAATAATAATAATAATAATAAAATAATAATAATAATAAAAATATCAGACAAATACATAACAAAAACACCAGGACTTACAAACACATATAACATACAGAAAATTGCACTACTAGGCACTGCACCACATCCTACGCAGAACACTTTCCATACAATAACCATCAGAGCATCACAACAAATCACAGCACATACCCAAGGCACACAGAGTTGCGCTCGGTAGTGAAGTGAAAGCACGCTATAAAAATAAAACTACTGAATAATAATAATAATAATAATAATAATAATAATAATAATAATAATAATAATAATAATAATAATAATAATAAGAAGAAGAAGAAGAAGAAGAAGAAGAAGAAGAAGAAGAAGAAGAAGAAGAAGAAGAAGAAGAAGAAGAAGAAGAAGAAGAAGGATTTTTTAATTATAGATTGAAATAGTTTCTGGATTTGAAGAGAAGAGCTAGTCTTTGTGATGTGGTCTTCGCTATGCAAACTTTGTACTTTCTCGAGGAAAGATCCTCGGTGATAGTGAGGCCAAGCATTTGGAGCGAGAAAGGGCTCTAGCTGAGTGCCACTCATGTTTAATGGGTTTGTCGTGGAGAGGTGTTTTCCTCATATATCTGTCTTTGAGAGATTTAGCTTCTGGTTTTCTGTTTTTGTTTTGCTTGTAAATGAAACAGATTTGGCATGACCTTGTATATATATATATACATACATACACGAGTAAGTGAACTGACGAAAGAAAGTAGGACGGAACCCATTTCATTATAGCTACATTTATTTAGTAAGAGTTTGACTCAGCTCCATGTAAATCTGAAGTTCCGTTGGCACGTAGAACACGCACCCAACATCATCGGATGTACCTATGTACAAACACTCAGAGTTGTACAACGTACGGGGCATTTTCTCCTTGAAATTACTCAATACATATAATAAAATTTACTCATTGACAGCTTTAAGCTTCAGTCCCAAACGACTTTGGAATATTTAATATTGTAGACATTCTTCAAGGTAACTGTTATGAGATCTAAATTTATAAGCGACAGAGAAGTCATGCACTCTTTTGCCTTGCCCTCATCGGCTGCTGCAGCAAAAGTTTTCTTCGGATCAAAAATCAGGTTTGAATATTTGCACCAGATTAAATTCCACTCAGGGGCTAGGTTATTGTATTAAACGTGGTTATGGATTATATCTGCTTCCCCAGAACAGCTAAAGTCTTTCAGATGAATTTTTGCACAATTTTTATTTCTGTTTCTACCCAATTTCGCTCACGAATTTTGTATCGATCCGAAGCTATGAAAGAAACACTTGCCAAAAATGGTGCGTTGTTGAAGGAAACTCGAAAATGTGTGATTGTGAAGCGAATTTCTTAAACATATTTCACATCTGCACAAACGGTGCCTAGTGTTAAAAAGAAAATGTACAGAAAGAACAGTATTAGCAATACCAACTCCGAACCAACTATATTCTCACTTCACCTGTCAGTAATAGCGCTCAGAATCTTCATCAAATCCCATTCTTCTATCTTATGAAAAGAATGGCGACATTAAATTATGTTGTTCTTGATAGCCCGGGAAAGAAGATATGTTCACGAGTGAAACGTGTTTAATTCTTTGTCTCCTCGATCAGAGTTGAACTGACAGTCGATCGGTTGTGGATAAACAATAACAATGAGCATCATTATATCAGCGTTTGTTAATGACAGTTAGAACAGCAACCTGAATATATAATAGTGTGTTGTGACATCTGGTGTGACCAGAAATGATATGAAGACCAAAACTCTATGTATACCGAACAATCCTCGCTTCTTGTTCAAATACCTAATGCGGAAAGAGATGCAGTTGCTTTATTGCTATTGGTTAGCAGCAGTAGTAGCAGATGCATTGTATAATTGAAGATTAGTTCACAGAAATGAAGTGTTGGACTCAAAGCCTGAAGTGAGATCAAAAGCCTTTGCAAGAAGAAAGAAATCCTGCAACTAACAGCTGTACCAATAGTAACAACAACAGCATCAATACAACCGCTTTTACAGCAATAACAACGACGACAACAAATGCAACCAAAACGTTGTATGAAGAGCTCTTTTTTCTTTGTTTGGTAGCCATGCTGGCATTCTGGAATTAACCAGATTAGCCTAAAGGGGGAAAAATTAAAAATAATAATGATAAAATTACATAAAATGTCTGCTGGTATGGTATTACAGGTAAATCAATCAAACTATTTCTGTTTGCTTGTTGACGGAAATTATCCTGTAGAACTGTGAAGAAACACCACATTAGCAAAGTGATACGGCACAAACAAATATGGCGGCATCATTTTCATCATTCGCGCTAAGGGTGTTGTTGTTGTTGTTATTGTTCGCGTTCATGGTGAATGTCATACTGTTGTTCTAGTTGTCATCGTCGTCGTCGTTGTTTTATCGTACATGTAGGGGGTGGGGGTTGTCGTTGTTGTCATGGTTACTCTTATTGTTGTTTTCATCGTAGTTACTGTACTTTCTGGAAGTATTGTGATTGTTGTTGTTGTTGCAATTGTTGTTGCAATTGTCACGGCTGGTCATCTTGCTATTTGTTCTTTCTGTTGTCGTTGCTGGTTTTGTTATAACGGATGGTTCTGTTATGTTCGAGCTAATGTTGCTGACATCATCCAGTTGTTGCGATCGTCATCATCGTCATCATCGTCGTCGTTATCATCATCATCAGAAGCATCAGCATAACATTAATGTTGTTAATTTTTTGTTTTCAAGTTGGCGAGCCGGCAGAATCGTTAACATGCCGGGCAAAATGCTTAGCAGCATTTCGTCCGTCTTTGCGTTCTGAGTGCAAGTTTCCCACCAGGGTCGGCTTTGCCTATTATCCATTCGGGATCGATAAAACAAGTACCTGTTGACCACTGCGGTCGAAACAGCTAGCCTTGTGCCAAAGTTTAAAAGCAGTATTATTGTTGTTATCCTCGTCGGTTGTTGAAGCTATTGTTGTCGTCAACACCTTGTTGTCACAGATATTTAATTAAAAGATTAGGCGTGTGGTAAGAAGCTTGCTTCCCAACCACATGGTTCCGGGTTCAGTCCGACTGCGTGGCACCTTGGGCAAGTGTCTTCTACTGTCTACAGTAGCCTCGAGCCAACCAAAACCTTGTGTGTGGATTTGGTAGACGGAAACTGAAAGAAGGCCGTCGTATATATGTGTATATATATATATATATATATATATATATATATATATGTATATGTATATGTGTGTGTGTGTGTATGTTTATGCTACAGTAGAAGACACTTGCCCAAGGTGCCACGCAGTGAGACTGAACCTGGAACTATGTGGTTGGTAAGCAAGCTACTTACCACACAGCCACTCCTACGCCTACATTTATGTTTTGTGTTCAAATTTAGTCAAGGTTAATTTTGCCTTTAATCCTTTCGGATAATCGATTTAACCCTCTCCTTAAAAATGTTCACCATGGGCCAAAATAGCAAACCATTACTATTTTCATTACCATCGTCATCGACCAACATGTCTTATCGTTGTTATTGCAGCTATAGTTGTAATTGTTGTTGTTGTTGTTGCTACTGTTGTTCTTGTTGTTACTATTGTTTCTAGGTTGACTGATAGATAAACGTACGCTTGTATGTATGAATATATGTTTACTACTATACTGTCTATTGTTACATAAGCATTCTGTCACAAATGGTACAGCTTGGTGACACTAAACCATCCAAAAGAAGGACGTTACTACTTTTTCTTTCCTTCTTCCCTTAATTTTTTTGTCTTATATAACTGTAGCATAGATAACAGATTCAAACGTTTTGATTTTTATGCTAAGACATGCCAGTACAAATACACAGGCAATAAAACTTCGACAGAGTTATATATATATATATATATATATATATATATATAAATATGTGTGTATGTGTGTGTGTGTGTGTGTGTGTGTGAATGTATATATGTATATATACACACACAAAGTAAACGTTCGAATATATATATATTTATATATATGATTAAATGTTTGAGGGGTGTTGTTGTATGTAAAGTCGTTGACCCAAATTTAAATGTTTGTGTATGTTGTGTAACCAATGCTTGTATATATATATATATATATGCAAGGGCCCAGGAACAGGGGGTGCACTGGCATCCCTAAAATTTTATACATATTTGATTTGCTGAATGCACTCGTCACACCAAAGGAGATTTCAAGAATAGTTGGAGTGTCCATAAAGACTGTTTATAATGTAAAGAACAGAATGACTATGAGCAAAATTGTATATATGTATATATATATATATATATATATATATATATATATATATATATATATATATATATATAAACTGTTCATTTCCTAGGAATAATTCTCATTGAATTCCCTGGGACCACTTTGTCTTGGTGTACAGAGATTCCCTCGTGACCTCCACATCGACAGCTCTTGAAAAGAGATTTGTGATTAAGTCGAGTTTGTTTTGTTCTTGTTTTCATGGTCCTATATATATTCGTTGGTTTATGTATTTGTTTAATTCCAGTTTGATCACTAACGCAAATAGTTTTTGGTGTGTTTTTTTTTAAATCTAGTTCTCTACCCGCTTTACTTACTTTTTTTGTTTTTGTCCTTCTGGTATATAAGTGAATCTTTGTTACAATCGATTCTTTACTTCGTTTATGGACTTGTGTTTGTGCCATGAACTATTTACCTTTCGCTCAGCATTAGCTCCATACCCAGTGAAGGCGAGTGGCTTCGTGATTAGGGAATTCGGCTCACAATCGTAAAGTTATGATCTCGATTCCCGGCGGTACGTCGTGTCCTTGAGCATGATACTTTATTTCATGTTGTTCTAGTTCACTCAGCTGACAAAAGTAAGTAGTATTTGCATTTCAAAGAGCCAACCTTGTCAATTCTGTGTCACGCTGGATCTCCCTGAGAACTATATTAAGCGTATACATGTCTATGGAGTGCTCTACAGCTAACACGTTAATTTCACGAGCAGGCTGCTCCGTGGATCGGATCGAGTGGAACTCTCGTCGTCGTAACCGACGAAGTGCCGTTTTTTGTTGTTGTTTTTTTACATCTGTTTCTATTTATTACTCTTATTTTTTTCGCTATTTCAATCGAAAAACCTCAATTTTAGACTATTTTATTCTCAAATTGTTTCTCGAATTCTCCTGCGTTTGGTGCGTGCAGAACAGCACCAGTATTTTTGTATTTTCTTTTTCTTCTGAAACCCATTTTTGTTGTCGAATCTTTTGCAATCTCTACAAGTGCTACTCTATATTTCGTTTATGCATACTCGTTGTTTTCTGTTAGTGCTGCTTGCATCACAAGCAATACTTATTCTGTTTCGAGGTACCGAGATCTCTACGACTTCCTGCCTGAAGATAAAGTTAAGGCGACATATGCGTTATCCAACCACTTACACCATAATTAGATGGGTAGGCAGTTCTGTTGGTGGAATGACTGTAATGCTAATCTTAGAAAACGCTACGACATCTATTTACCTTACATTTCATACATATATATATATATATATATATATATATATATATATATATATATATATATATATAAGAATTTTTTGCGTAATAAGATAAAAAAACCAAGGCTGTATAGATATTAGAGCATTTATAGATAGAAGGTCTTACAGCTGTTTCTAGAATATTAATTAATAATATCCCTTCATCGGAGACGGTGTGAGAGGAAAATTAAGTCATAGTTAGTTTCGATGTGATACAAAATATAGAGTGAGGTGGAGGAAAGAAAATAGATGCAAGATATGTATGGGTATTGAAGTTTTAAATCCTTTTTATAGGCATAATGGTATACATGCAATATTCCAATACCCTATGAGTAAAGTCCAAAAGTCCTGAAGAGTTTAAACTGAGGCCTTCCAAATATAGAGTTTATAAGCAATGTAAGATTCCCTTATGAGTGATATCCAGCAGATTTTTAAACTTGGTCATTCCCAGTGGAGAATTTATATACAGTGTTGCAGAGTCAAAGTTTTGTATTTAAATACAAACCTCGGCTTTATGAAACTTTTTATATATATTTTCTACCAAGTTTTACTAAGACCTTCAAAGATTTGATCACAAGACTACTTTTACTTTTCATTGCTTACTTTACGATATAATTGTCCCTCAGAGTAGATATTTATCAATAAAGAATATGGTTTCCGGTATCGATGAGATATAAATCTTTAATTTTAGTAACTTTGTTTTCGCTCTTAATTTACCATTATTTCAGAAAATAACTATATGCTTAGAGTAACCGACATGGGAATCTCAGAATATAGTACAAGGAATGTAGTTCTCAATACTTCAATATATCATCTGTGTTGTATCCACGCGACACAAGATGCTTCGGATCTTGCAACAAACACCATCATCCAGGCGCTCGGGCTTAGGTTTTCAAGCCTACGCCAGTGCCAAAGCAGTATTATAACGTCCTGACATTCTACAACCACCTGTTTTCAGCCAGAGATGCTTTCTGAGCATCCTCTATATATGTTCTCGATTGCTCTTCTGATCATTTCTGAAGTGCCCAGGCTCCTATAGGCATTACTTAGGTTACGACATGCGAACCCTCGGCTGCCAACCTTCAATGGCAAACACTTCGGTCTCTATCCATTCTTGAGAACAATCCTTCCTGATATTTAGTTCGCTTCCTCTCTTGCGCCGCCACCGTCTTTCTTTCCAAATCACAGTGAACTTCAATAGAATTAACTGTCTTGTCTTAGAAGTCAAGATGCTATCTGGGATCAACAAAATCTGGGTGATATGTGCGGGCAATTCTGCTTGTTTATCCAGGTCAGGATTATTGAAGACATACCCTCAGGACTGTTCTTTGGACTGTTTTCTTTGACCTCTCTCCAACTCTGTTATTCAAAATTCGATATTTTAATATTTATAGAAATGTAATTTCTGTAATTATTTATTTTCTGTGTTTCTTCGATCGATTACAGAAAATTATTAATATAGATTTATGATTATTTTGAACTTTTCAAATTCTTTTTCTTTCCTTATACATATTTATTTGTAGGTTAAGCTTCTAAGATGTTCCATTAATAGATTGTCAATCAATAACTTTCCTCCTGATGACCACTACTGTTTAAAAAAAAAACTAGACAGTAAGTTTATAATGATCGAAATTGAATTCTTACGAATAATTCCCCAACCTTCTCAGCGTTTCTTGCTGGTGATTATTTTTATTTACTTCACTTCTTTTTCTTATAGTTTTTAAAGCATTTTTGTAAGATATTTCTCAGTTGTGTCTAAGTTTGACCTACAACTACATTCTAAATGCTGTTGATTTCCGATATCTATTTATTTTTGACCTCACGTGAAATACGATATGCAGTGAAGCAGTTACGTTCCTCAAAGGTCATACTTCTTCCATGAAAGTATATACGTGTGTGTACGTTTGTGTGATTATGTATATATAGATGTACA
>NC_042997.1:50180524-50190524 GCF_006345805.1 Octopus sinensis | reverse complement strand
CCGTGTGTCTGTCTAAGTATGGTAAGAATTTTTGCTTTTCAACCATATGGTTGTGGGTTCAGTCTCACTGCCTGGCACCTATGGCAAGTGTCTTGTACTTTAGCCTTCGGACGAACAAAGCCTTCTGAATGGATATGATGGATGGAAACTGAAAGAAGCCTGTCGAATATATATGTCTATATATATATATATATATATATATATGTAGGTATACATATGTATATATATGTGATTTGTCTCCCACCATTATTACTTGAAACCGATGGCGGTGTGATAACGTCACCTTAACAAAGCGGTTCGACAAAACGAGGCAGATAGAATAAGTACAAGGCTTACAAAGAATAAGCCCTTGGATCGATTTGTTGCACAAAAAAGATTGTTTTGCAACTACATTCGGTCCCACTGCGTGACACTTTGGACAACTGTCTTGTGAGTGGATCTGGCAGAGGGAACTGAAAGAAGCCCGTCGTATATATATATAATATGACGGGCTTATATATATATATATATTATATATATATATATATATATATAATGTATATATTATTAATATGTGTATATATATATAATATATATTATCTATATAAATATATATATATTATATATAGATATATATACTAATATATATATATGTATATATATAGTATATATATATATATTAATCTATATATATATATATATATATATATTTGAGTAATTGAATGAATTATCTTATTAAGGATAATTCGAAAGATAACCGATACCTGGGTAGCAAATTCACATCAGAAAGAACACGGTTGAAGCTACGTCCCTAGGCCATAGACTAGTGTCTTCGTGCGGAAATTTGTATGTTTATTTTAAAATATAAGTATATGAAAGAATGGAGTTGAACGACTAGTTAACAAATATCCTTTATTCTCGACATATGTTTCGAAGGCTGCATATTCCTAATTCCGAAGGAATAAGGAGTACATTATGCAGATTTCTCATCAGGAAAATCAAGGAAACTTATGTCGACATCAAAATGCACAAAAAACTTTTAGCTGGCCGCTCTCAAGGAGCCCATGGCGATAATGAGTGTCTCTTTATAATGAGTGACGTCAGAGTGGCTGAATGTAGAAGAATCTAGAAGTTTCTAAAGGTTCAAGAGTTCAAACGAAGTAGGAGGAGGGAGGCATAAGAATAGTAAGGTGAGAGAGTGCAAGTCAAAAGAATGATTTCTTTTGTGAATGAGTGCCTGTGTGTGTGACTGTATATAACTGTCTTAATGTGTGTATGTGTGTGTCTGAATGCGTGATTGTGTTTGTGGATGGGTAGATGTCAGAAAACTGACAGCTGTGAGTTGAAAGGTCTGTATCTGTGTATTCGATTATGTTTACTGTAGGGAAAGGAAAGTAGATAGCGAAAGGGAGAAAGAATCGAGCGAGGTGAGAGGCAGCGCAAGAATGGATAGTAGTAATTGGGAATATAAGAAAAATAGCAAAATCTATTGGGGTGAAATATAGCAAAAATTTTTTTGGGAAATCGAGGGGTTATCTATATTAATCACTATTTATATGAATGAAAGGTGTGTCTTTTCCAGTGTAAGTACCTGTAGGATCTTTCGACGATTGTGTTTATTAAAGGGCTTTGGCGAACAAAATATGAAAAAGTTCGGAATTACAGATGCCACAAAATTTTCTGCCTTTATCAAACGGGAAGGACACCGACAAAATGGACCATTCGAGCTTGAACGTAGTGTTATTATTCTTCAGACGCCAGACTAATTTGCTTAGCCCCGTGCTGTGTTGCTTTCTCTTATCTCTGAAAGTGGAATAATGGTTGGAGACCCTTTGGGCTAATTTAGAAGAGGTTGCGCCAATATAGAAGTAGACATCGGTTCCAGAAGAGATTTTGCATTGGTAAGTGGTGTTTCTAATTTTGGAATTTTTGGATAAGAACTTTAATCTGTTGGGGTTGGTTTCCGATACTAAGACAGAGTTTTTATTGTTGTGATAGGTGTAAAAATTGTTGCTGGCTTTGGCTACGATACATTTCATCTTATTATCATTACTATTAGTTATAATATCGTCGGCAAATTCCCTGGCTATAGGAATGCTGCGATTGTTATCATCAATAATATAACTGTTATTAAGAATGCTGGTACTATTACCACTAACACCACCACTGTTAATAATCTGGCTAATGTTATTATCATTATTATACTATAACGCTAATGCTGCTATGAATGTTGCTAATATCCATACTACTTCTATTATTATTATTATTGTATGTTACGTTGGAATGGGTAAGGGCGGTGTCGCTACTCATGGGTGGAGAGACCCTATTTAGCAGCTTATTATTGTGGGAAGCTATTATCTGCGAAAGATTTTTAGTATTTGAGAATGCTATTCTTACTTTATGCGAATTTATAGTGGAGTAGTATCTAGAATTCCTAGGAAAATTCTTAGTAACGGCTTCACGGAATTGTAAAGGGAGATTAGACCTGATTTGTCTCCCGAAAGGAATCACAAACCAGATATAGTTTTTTTTTGTTCCTGGAATGGCTGAGAGTGTTGACATTTACATTAAAGGGTATATTTCTGTGTTGTAGAATGGGTTTTGGTTTACGCTGGCCTCCCCTGGTCCGTAAGTTATTATTGTAAAATATATTTGTGTCGACGTTGCTAGAGCTGAAATCACTATTTATGTTATTTATATTATTATTAGAAGTTAT
Source organism: Octopus sinensis (assembly GCF_006345805.1). Lineage (NCBI taxonomy): Eukaryota > Metazoa > Mollusca > Cephalopoda > Octopoda > Octopodidae > Octopus > Octopus sinensis. The sequence continues at coordinate 50,187,829 of NC_042997.1, read as the reverse complement.
CTTATCTTGATGGGCAGATATTAGTTTAGGATGGGCCGGATCGATATATGATACCTTATCCCTATAACCGGCCTTTGACAAGGCGGGGTTATAAAATTCTGCTTTCTGTTTAAAAATGTCGACATTTGCTGATAACTTAGATAGTCTTAAGGATATATTTTAAACCAAATTATCGGTGATAGTTTTTGCATGGTTACTGAAAATACTGACATATTTTAGGTTCGTAGACGGCTTATGGTAAGGGAAGTAAGAATTATTATGCAAATTTAGGGTAACATCTAAGAAATTGGCCTTTGTTAGTTCGTTGTCAAAAATTATGCTCATGCCCATCCTGCTGAAAAATCTAACTAATCTATTTTTAGTCTTCTGTATCCTACTGTTAGGGGCATTCTGTAGGTAAAAAAGACAATCGTCTCGATACAGACCGCCGCAGATGTCCGGGAATTGGTCGGCTAATTCATATAGAATATAGATTCCGACCAAATCGACTACCTGGGCGCTATCTGAGCTTCCCATTGGCACATCGAACGCGTTGGGAGTATCCTTACGCACCCATAACTTATCATCGAATTGAATGAAGGATTTTCTAGCGGCTAGAATTATATTAATTTCCTCCCTTGTCAGCCCTGCCTTGTTATGTGCGTGCCATAGGGCCTTATTGGACACGATGGGGTTTATCGAAGGGTAGAAATTGGAAATATCGAATTGAATGAATTTAGTGCTATTTTTATTAGAAATGGAAGAGAACCATTCTACGACTTGAGTGGAGTTAGACCATATGTTGAGTTTAAGCTTATTAACTAATCTAGGTATGTATTTATCCAAAATGTACTTACTTATGGAACCGATGTCGGAACGAGAAGGGCAAATGAGCCTTAATGCTGGGTTGGTTTGGAAGTTTGGTTTATGGTCCTTGACGATGAATCTTGGTTGCCTTGGGTTGAGTGGTTGTGTTTTCATTTGCAAACCATGAGGAACCATGATTTTCTTAATTTCCAAGTTGGCTTTTCTAAGTGTATCCTTATTCGTAGTTCTGTAATTCTTCTGTATTTCCTTCTTGAGCAATTCTAAATAATGTTTTTTTGCTAGCTTGTATGTATTCCTGGTTTTATCTGATTGGACTAGGATAGCGTCTGAGCTGTTTATATCTTTGGTAATTTTGTTGAGGTATCCAAGGTGTTTATTCCTAAGTGGCGATTTGCGGAATTTAACGCTCCTTACAATGTCCCACAAGTCGTCCTCAAATTTCTTCAGTCTGGGATTGGGTGGCGGTGTCTTCCTCGACTTGAATAGCTTCTTATATTCGGAAGATGTTTCCGTACCGTTCTGTTTTAAGTCCTCGTTATCATGGAAGAAAGCGACCCATCTAATATACACACACAAAATGGGACAAGAACGCAAAACATCCAGTCAGTTACGTGATACAAGAAAGGGACAACAAAACATCCAGATTGACGATATAAAGAAAACAAGGACGGGTCATTCGGAGTTTTCTTTCCTAAGTCGAGTTCCAGATTATCCTTGCAGTTTCTGCTGGTTTTACTCGAGATTGCTCCAATATGGCCAGCCCCAAGAAAAACTAAGCTAAGAGCATTAGAAGAAAGCAGCGAATGTATACGAAAACAAGGACGAGAAAAAAACGGAGAAGATTACACAAATGCAAATAACAGGACATAACAACATGTATCTTTCGACTAAGGACGAATTAAATTAATCTGGCGTGTGCGGAAGTAAAGCCTTACGGCAGAGATACAAGATTTCACGGGCACGGGGAAGAATATAGATGTTGCATGGACAGCAGCCGAACCAAGAAAGAAAGGTCAAGCTTGGTCGAACACCGGTCACGTGGGGAGAGAAGCGAGAGAGGTAGAGACAGAGGAACAGAAGAAATAAGGAGGGGCAAGTAAAAATGCCGGGGATACAGTGAAGTGAAAAGAGGAGGGGAAAGTGAGCATGAAGAGAAGGTTATGAAATGTAAGACAGAGGAACGAAAGAAAGAAGGAAGAGTTGAATGAACGAAATAAGCGTGAAAGGGCTGATGGAAAGAAGGAAAGAATAAAAGAATAAAAGAATAGAGTCGTGCAAGATTTAGATAAATATAAATATACATATAAGAGACGAAAGTGTACGTGCGCCGCTATGTGTGTGTGTGTGTGTGTGTGTGTGTGTCTGTCTGTCTGTGTATGTGTGTTTGTCACCGGATCAGGGTTTGAATTTACGTTCCCGTAACTAAGTGGTTTTTTCGACTAAAGGCAATGCTCCAGCATGGCCGCAGTTAAGTGACTGAAACAAATAAAAGAATAAAAGAATGTATATACATATATATAGACGACGGGCTTCTTTTAGTTCCCGTCTACCGAGGTAGATGATACTTGCCCAACGTGCCATGCAGTGGGACTGAACCCGAAGCCTACTGGTTGGAAAACAAACTTCTTACCACACAATATATGTGTGCGTGTATGTGTGTGCGTGTGCGTATGTGTGAGTGTGTGTAAGGAGTTTAGCTCACTGGTGATCTAAACGAATAGGTACGCTGTGTAAGTGCTATAATTGGTAATCGGTTAGATTCCAAGTTCACAGCTAAGGCGGGAGCTAGGGATCCGTTGTTTACAGATATATACTGTTGTCCATTTTCCTCTAATAGCTTACCTTGGTTTTTATAGTTTGCCTATATATATATATATATATATATATATATGTATATATACATACAGAGGGAGGAGAGAGAGAGAGAGAGAGAGAGAGAGAGAGCTTTAGTGGTGCCATCAGGAATGTAGAACTCAAGTTACGAGTATATATATTCGTCTTTTATTAATAATTGGTAGACTCAGAAGCCAAGATTGTCGTGCAGTAGAACTTGTCAAGATGGCTCTATAGTACTGTCGAACGAAACACTCGGTCCTCCAGTTACTTGTTACTAAAATAGTATATATATATATATATATATATATATATAAATCGTGTGTGTGTGTATGAGTGCGCGCTTATGTATATATATATATATATATATATATATATATATATATATATATATATATATATATATATATACGCGCGCACTCACACACGCAATATGTATATATACGTCTTTTATAGTAACGAGTAATTGAAGGCCTAGTGTTTTCTTCGACGATACCTATAGAGCCGTTTTGACAAGTTCTATTGCACGACAATCTCGACTCCTGAGTCACTCTCTAACGTCTACCAATTATATATACATATATATATATACTTATATGAATTATTTAGGTAGCTATTCGCAATGTACAACCGGAAGTCACAAGTATAGCGGTCACGAAAATGACGGAGGGTGCTCGTCAGCAATACCATTGCTAGAGGTAAAAGTGAAAACAACTCTTTACTACGTGAGAGCACTTTTCTAATGACTGACAAAGGAGACAAGCTCGCCCCCATCCCTACGGCAAGCAAAAATGGAATCCTATCAGCGCTGATTTCAGATTTGATTACTCTTCATCATTGACGTATTACTCCGTCGCCTAAGGTTAAAGAACTTAACTCACCCTCTCAGTCTTATAGAGAACACCATAGGAAACATTTATAGATTCCGGAAATGGTGAAATGAGAAGTATAAATTATTAAAGTGACTATTCGCAAATAAAGTATATGCATATGTGTGTGTGTATGTATATATATATACACACACTTGGAAATGGTTGCGTGGCGTTCAATTAAATAATAATGAATAATAAATAATATATATATATATATATATATATATATATATATATATATATATATATATATATATATATATATATATATATATATGTATGTATGTATGTATGTATGTATGTATGTATGTATGTGTATGTCAGGTCACTTTCGAGTGCTACTGGTAACATGTAACTCAGTACAACCTGTTGCATGGTCGGGTCGTCGGCGACAAAACCGGCAACCCCACCAAGCTTGCTTGGTGAGGAGGGTGTTTATTGGACACCTTGCGGGATGAAAAACAAAACCCGTCAAAGGGCGGAGGAACTCTTGAGAGTCAACGGCCATCCAATAAATGTTTTAAGGGTGATCATGCGCGGGGACATAGAAATAATCAGACTGAATACCCGATAGCGCGGTTAAACCACTGGGAGTGAAGGACTCCTAGCCTTTGTTAGGGCATCCTTCTAGGAGAAGGTAACTCAGGTAACTGGGATAACTCTGACATAAAACCTGCGGCTCAGTGGTTACCGATGATGTTGACTTGTTCTTCTTTTCGGATTATGGCTGCTGTTGCTTAGTGAGTGGGATTGACTCAGTGCACAGTCTTTCCTCACTTTAAAAAAAATCTTCTTGCACAGGCATTGCACGATAACAACATTGATTAAGCTTCGTGCAATGGCCATACTCGATAACGAGGGGGAAGCCACCATGTATGTATGCATGTATGTATGTATGTATGTATGTATGTGTGTGTATATGTGTGTGTGCATATATGGGGACAGGACGTCACCAACTGTGCAAGCAACATGAAATACGTAAACAAACGAGTTAAATACGGAAACAACGAGAGAAAAAATGGAAAACAGGACAAGTAAACAGAGAGAGAGGACCCTTCATCGGTTATCGGCTGTCTATATACTCCTCATTTCGAGCATTCAACGACAATATGAGTCTTCAAAGACAGTTGCACCCATAAATTCTAAAATAAGATTTAGCATTTATAGAGGGTCAAAGTTTGGAACAACAACATGACAGTGGAGTCACACAAGAAAACCGAACGAAAACAAACCAGAACGAGAGGAAAATAGTGAACGCTGGTAGAAATATTGTCTTTGTAAAGAGAAAAGTTAGAAGAGAGAGAGAGAAAAAATAAACCTCCAGTCTTTAGAATGTCCGTGCAAGAAAAGAAAGATGGTCACATGAATTAGATACTTAAGTTGAAGCACCAAGTCAGTCCGTTATTATCCGCAAATTGGCAATATATATATTTCCAATTTGCAATTATGACCAGCTTCACCTCCGAATGTGAGATATGCGTATGTAGTTTTAAGTTCCGGAAATAATGGTAATTCACTGTCTATAGAAAGAAGCAAGCTGCTACATTTGAAGTGACTTTGTTAAATACCATGCACGAAACTCTCGGCCTCTGAATCACTTTTGTACTTTATTTATTAAAGAAATCACTTTTGTGCTCTCTATTTTCCTCTTTTACTTGTTTCAGTTATTTGACTGTGGCCATGCTGGAGCACCGCCTTTAGTCGAGCAAATCGATCCCAGGAATTATTCTTTGGAAGCCTAGTACTTATTCTATCGGTCTTTTGCCGAACCGCTAAGTTACGGGGACGGAAACACACCACCATCGGTTGTCAAGTGATGTTGAAGGAACAAACACAGATACACAATCATATACACACACATACATATATATATATATATATATATATATATATAATATATATATATATATATATATACATATATACGGCGGGCTTCCGTCTACCAAATCCATTCACAAGGCTTTGGTCGGCCCGAGGCTATAGTAGAAGACACTTGCCCAAGGCGCCACGCAGTGGGACTGAACCCGGAACCATGTGGTTGGTAAACAAGCTACTTACCACACAGCCACTCCTGCGCCTATTTAAAAAAATATATATTGTCTGATATATTTTAGAAAAAATGTTATGAAAAGATGAGAGAATAGTCATCTTCCCTAAAAGTGTCTCAATAAAGCGATAATCCTGTATAGTTGTTCCGATATGCATGCTTCATCCGCCCAGTGTGGTCCGGGTTGCTTGATATTATGAGCAGCATGCAGTGACCAGCTACCCCGGAATGTCTGAGACGTAGAGACTAACGAGAGATGTGGAACAGAAGGGAATTTATGAACACAATGAAGAGGTCGATGGTATTGCGTGAAACGGATAGGGAGAGAGGGAGACCGGGCATATAGGAGGAGCTCAACTGACCCCTGAATTATTAGCTGGTACTTAGATAAAGGGAGAACTAAAACATCTTCTACACACACACATATGTGTACATATATGAGTAAGTATACACACATATATACACACATATACATACATACATACATACATATATAAATATATATATATATTGTTATATTTCGGAATGGTCATATTGCCAGTTTAGCCAATAAAAACACACGCACTATATATTTGGTGTTATTTTGCTTCAGTGATATTTATTTTTTACATTAATCTTAATCTTATTTCGGCCAAAGCCAGGCAACCCTATCAGATCTATAATTGGTAGAAGCTATCCCTTTAGTAGAACTCTCTGTACGGATAACTATTGCACTGTATGTAGATTTAGCCCACAAACAAACTGTAAAGCCAGAAATGTGGTCTATAGTATAAGATGTATAGAGGGACGATGCAGTAACAAGACAGTAACATACGTAGGGGAAACAGCAAGAAGCATTGGTGAGCGGGTGAATGAACATTGGAGACAACTCAAGGAAGGTAAAAGCTCATCGATTCTGTACCAACACGCTGAACAAGAACACGGGGGATCAATCAATAACATAGAGATTAAGATATTGTCCACACATAGAACAGATGCAACAATTAGACAAATTACAGAAGCTACACATATAATAGAAAATAAACCTAGCCTGAATAGAAAACTAGAATGGAGCAATAGCGCACACCACAACATATGACGATAGTGGATCCTGCAAACATAATAAATACACAGATAATTAAAGAAATAGAAATGAATAACTATATATATGTATATGTGTATGTATGTGTGTATATGTGTGTGTATGTGTGTATATATATATGTATATATATATATATATGTATATATATATTTTTTTTCAATTAGATTTATTATTATTATTACTAATATTGTTGTTATACATACATACAAGCATATGTAATGATAATAATGGGTGGATGTAAACACATGAACAAAATTAGAACAAAAGCAACAACAACAAAAACAAAATACAAATTACAAGAATGTATATAACCAGAAGATACAATATTACAGGCATCCCCCTCACACACACACTAAATAAACATAGACGCACATAGAGATATAAGCATGCGCAAATGAAGACATACAATAGAAAAAAAAATGGCTGACGGTTAGTAAGGAGAGACACAAGTAAGTGAGAAGAAAACAAAGGACCACTGATGCGGTCACAGGAGTGTGACGAAAGAACTTTGGCCGAAATAAGATTAAGATTAATGTAAAAAATAAATATCACTGAAGCAAAATAACACCAAATATATAGTGCGTGTGTTTTTATTGGGTAAACTGGCAATATGACCATTCCGAAATATAACAATATCTGTTTCAACACACGACTTCACATAAAAA
>NC_042997.1:50143024-50175524 GCF_006345805.1 Octopus sinensis | reverse complement strand
TGATCACCTCATCTTTTTGCATATGTATATACATAGCTTCGGCTATACATATTCTAAAATTGGAACGATACAGAAAAGATTAGCATGGCCCTTGCGCAAGGATGGCACGCAAATTCGTGAAGCGTTCCATATGATTTTTTTTATGAAGTCGCATGGCTCAGTAGTGAGAGCGACAGCCTCACAATCATGAGGTAGTGAGTTCGATTTCCGGACCGGGGTGTTTGTTGTGTTCTTGAGCAAGACACTTTATTTCACGTTGCTTCAGTTCACTCAGCTGTAGAAATGGGTTCCGACGTTACTAATGCCACGCTGTAACAGCCTTTGCCTTTGCCTATCTCTTGGATAACAACGGTGCCATGGAGAGGTGAGACTGGTATGCATGGGCGACTGCAGGCCTTCCATAAACAACGTGGCCTGGACTTGTACCTTGGAGGGGTACTTTCTAGGTGCAATCCCACGGTCATTCATTATCGAAGGGGATTTCTTCCTTTTACCCTCTTTCTATCTCCCTCTCTCTCTCTTTCTCTCTCTCCCTCCATCCATCTTCCTCGCTATCTCTGTCTGTTTGTCTCTCTCTCCTCTCTCTCTCTATATATAAAGGGTAAAGACCCCCTTCGGTCATGAATGACCATGGGATTGCACCTAGAAAGTTACCCTCCTAGACACAAGTCCGGGCAAGGTTGTTTACGGAAAACCAGCAGTCGCCCATGCATACCAGCCTCCCCTCTCCACGCCACCAGTGTTATCCAAGGGAAAGACAAAGGTCGATACAGCTTGGCACCAGTGACATCGCAACTCATTTCTACAGCTGAGTGAACTGGAGCAACGTGAAATAAAGTGCCTTGCTCAAGAACACAACACGCATATCAATAACTGTATTGCCCATCTATTTCGTTATTTTTTAAGACTGTAGGATGTGAGTTGAGGACTATTTGGTTGCTATTTCTAGCAAGTTTGGAATCGCTCATTGACTTCCAATATGATCTACCTAATCATGATATAAACAAGTATTCAACTTGTTAGACCTAACCGGTGAGGTGTCTGTCAGCTGTTATGCAATCAATGTAACATAATGCAGTGCAGGACACGGGACACAGAGTACAAACCATTGACTTTCTTGCCAGTTGTCCAATGTATTATATAACCTACCAGATTCAGTTTTACTCTACAATTATACTGTAGAAGTTATGAATAAATTTCCATGTAAATCAAGCGAGATGATCAGACACGGAATTCAGCAGAACGCAGTCGGTCTAAGCCAGGCGTAGCCAACTGGAATTACATTGCGGGCCACTTTAATCACAGAAAGTTTTTTGGGAGCGGCTTGTATACAGACAGAATTGAAAGCCTTTTGCTTTCTCATGCTGTTATTAAAATAATGAGTGAATGATCGTTGATTTAACATCAAATATTATCGTTGCAAAAACAGTATCTTTCTTCTTATATTTTCATTACAATCTTTAATTTTTGATGAAAATTTTTAAAATGTTTGTTTAAATAAACCCATTTCAAGATAGTATCAATCGGCAGCATGATAAAAGTCTGCGAGCCGCATGCGGCCCACGAGCCTCAGGTTCGCCGGGCCAGGTCTAAGTATATACTTTCTGTTATTGTTTTAGGTGTCTACTTAGTAGCTAGCTGACATAAACAGCTTCATAGTACTTTCCTCTTTGACCCAAATGAACATCGAGGAGGTGGAAGCTCAAGCAGAGAAGCTGTACCAGAGCCCGGATACCACACGTTTGAGCTGAGTAGTCTATGATAAAGGGAAATGATATATCACGTTCAAGGACAAAACGCGTTGCCCTGTTCAAATATCGGACTCACCCACTTTTTGTTCCAGTCTGTATCACCATAAACACTAGGCCGCATATCCATACGAGTACATTTACTCATACACAAACACAGATATATACATATACAGTATTTAGGTTAGTTGAAATATGTTTGTGACCGGGTGTTTTCACACCTTTTTACCACGGTAACTGCAGTGTTTTTGTCTTTTATGAGTTGAAATTTGTCACAAACATTTCAACTAACCTAAATTCTACGTATGTCTAAACACTGCTTAGCGCTAACATTTCGTTATTTTCCTTGATCGGGCGATCCACTATCGCAAATCAGTCAACGTTTTTTACTTTATAAGTTTGTGCGGAGTTGCCTCTCTTAGGTACATCTCATTGACAAGAGCCAAGAGGCTTGAAACATCGATGTCTCGGGTTCCTAATAAATGGTGACACTGAACCAACCGAGTGTTTTCATACCTTTTTACTATAAGAAAGATGTATTCTCCACGATGACTGCAGTGTATTTGCCTTTTAGCCGTTGAAATATGTCACAACCATATTTCAACTAACGTTAAATTCTGCGTATGCCTAAACACTGCTTAGCGCTAACATTTCGTTGTGTGTATGTATTAATGTATGTTTGTATGTATGTATGTATGTATGTATGTATGTATGTATGTTTTAATTTTAAATTTGAATTTTAAACCCGACAAATACTGACTAAAGAAACAAACGTCCAGATAATGTAAATGTGGGCAACAATGATTCCAGTTGCAGCGATGATATAATATAGGAAAGTAAAAGTATGTTTGACGCATTGCACTTTTTATTCGCTTCATATTGACAATATATAGGGAAGCTTCAAACGGAAATAACAAAAAGAAACGTTAAGCATGAAATAGAAAAAGAAAGATGAATATGGAAAAAGAGAAACTAAGAGAGAAAGAATGAAAGTGAGAGAGAGAAGAAAGAGGGGGACCGATTAGGAAAAAAGTAGGTGAAAAGGTGACATCCTAATTTCATGAATTGTGCAAGCACATGTATGTATCTGTGTGTGTGCGTAACTTTTAAGAAAAGATTATTATTTTAAAACAAGTTTAACCCTTAAACAGCGGGAAAAGGTTGCATAAATGTGCGTGCTAAACAGGCAAAGAACAAAAAAAATCACTTTTTTTAATAAGAGTGTAATCATTTTATACTTATTTTCACTTTATATCAGTACAGAATCTGTAATACTTGTTAGTCTCCCACACAATAAAATTTATAATCTCATTATCTAAAAGTACCGTAAAATATTCACTTTCATTTGATAATGGCTGTATCTGTGTGAAATTTTCTGAAACATCAATTGATGATGTCTGCAGTTTAAAGGTTAAGGATAACAAAAAGGAGAAAAAGAAAAGAAAAAAAATCACTTTTATAAATGGAGTTAATTTATTGTACTTGAAATTTAAAATATACACACGCGCAAGCGCGCATACGCACGTTCATATATACATATATATTCTTTTTCTTCTTTTAGTCATTTGACTGCGGCCATGCTGGAACACCACGTTTAGTCAAACAAATCGACTAGTACTTATTCTATCGGTCTCTCTTACCGAACCGCTAGGTGACGGGGGCGTAAACACACCAGCATCGGGGGGGGGGATAAACACAGACACACAAACATATGCATATATATATATATATATATATACGACGGGCTTCTTTCAGTCAATCAAATCCACTCACTAGGCCTTGGTTGGCCCGAGGCTATAGTAGAAGACACTTGCCCAAGGTGCCACGCAGTGGGACTGAACCCGGAACCATGTGGTTGGTAAACAAGCTACTTACCACATAGCAGTACGTATGTATTTATACACACACACACACACACACACACACACACACACACATATATATATATATATATATATATATATATATATGATAATAATAATTAGACCAAGAATCCTAGCATGGGCTTTATAAAAATTTAATACATCGCTACGCGCGTTTCCTCAATTCATATGACACAGTCCGTATTTCAGGGATGATCACAGTATAGTCCGTAGTATCCGTGGGCATCCTGTTGATCACCATCATTAATTCATTTCTTCAGGCGATATAACATTAGTGGATGTAACACAGAGGGATGCTTCTTCTTTATTACCCGTATGAGGGTCAAGCGATTTTGACCTTGATAACTCGTTTGACCTTCATGCTGGTAAAAAATGAGAAGCATCCCTCTGTGGTGCACCCACTAATGTTATATCGCCTGAAGAAATGAATCAATGATGGTGATCAACAGGATGCCCACGGATACTACGGACTACGCTGTAACCATCCCAGCAGTACGGGCTCTGATCTCAAACGTTATGCGATTTGTGGAAATGCATGTATATACATATATGCATACTCGCATTCTTTATTTTCTCTTCTTGTTTCTTTCTGCATTTCTTCTGTGCAAGAGCGTAGGCTCGAAACGTTAAAGACTTTTTTTTATTTCCCGAGCGTTATACTAATACATCTGTTTCTTGTCTACACCACCCGTCTTCGTCTTTTGTTTTTTGTGAATTCCTCCCCCATATATATATATATATATATATATATATATATATATATATAGATATATATACATACATACATATAAATATATAAACATATACATATATGCATATATATACATACATACATATATATATATATATATACACGCGCCCGCGCATGTGTACAGTCTACAGCAGCCACTCGCGAGCGACTATGACTTAGTGGCATTTAGCATGTCTTCTAATTTATTTTAGGACCATGTACTAACAAGCAATGACACCTGTACCTTCTCACCTCTTCAGGTCCTGGCTTAATAGTAAATACAGCATGAGAAAGCTGAAGGGTTTTGTACTTTTTGTTTTGCTTTGCTTTTTGTTTGGTTTAATTTAGTATTTGCCTCACACAGTGGAATGAAATGTAGCATGGACCTCCTTGTTCCTTCTCGAGCCATGTCTGGCTCATAAGGGCCGGTTTCCCGCGGTTTCCTTGGCGTATAGGTTCCCCACCTGGACGGGACGCCAGTCCGTCGCAGGTGAGCTGCAAGATGCAGGAGAAAAGAGTGAGAGAAAGTTGTGGCGAAAGAGTCAGTAGAAGTTCGCCATTACCTCCTGCCGGAGCCACGAGGAGCTTAGGTGTTTCGCGCATAAACACACACATCACTCGGTCTGAGATTCGAACCTGCGATCCTTCGAGCAAATCCGCTGCTCTAACCACTAGGCCATGTGCCTCCACAGCATGGACCTCGGTAAAATATGAACTTACATCGCAGAGATTTGGATTAATATCACAACACTCTAACGACGCGACATTGCCAGTCGATCATACACACACACACACACACACACACACACACACACACATACAACACACACATACAGACACACATTCACACACGTATATACACTGAGAAACATATATCCATAGAACGTATAACCATATATATATATATGAACATACACACATACGCACGCACACAGTCACACATATATGCATATCAGTATATACAGAGGGAAAGTGAGAGAGGGCGAGTGAGAGAGAAAGACAAACAAGTAAAAGAACTGTCTATCTCTCTTAACTTCCAAATTTTGCGCACATGTTCAAACGTGTGTGTCTAATATCATTGTACAACGTGTATTATGTATCTGGAACAATTACCTGAATGTGTATGTGTGTGTGTGTGTGTGTGTGTGTGTAATGTCTAAACAAAAAGATAAGCTAAAAGTGTGTTGCTAACAGAGGTCATGTTCTCTATGCATCGATGTGACGATACGCTGTTGAAATATCATTTGATTTATAAATAATTCTTCTATATTTTATATATACTTTCATAGTTGTGGATAATACTTAACCACATTTGTTCAAATCCTGTCAATTCCGATCAAATAAAGTATCAGTTATGCCCTGAGATCGATGCCATCAAATAACCTCAGTCTCCAGAATTTCAGATCTTGGTTTACCAAATATGATGCGTGGATGGTAGAATGGAATAGAAGAGCATTGGAATAGAAGAGCATTTATTATTATGTCCCTTTGCGTTAGGGAATTCAGTTCGGTGTGTTGTGCTTGTGGCCGAAATATATTAAACTATTTCCTTATTCAAGACAGTGCAGAAAAAATGGTAACTCGAATGGTCGGCATCAAGTCTCTCTTCAAGGTACACCAATGTCTTCTTGAAATATGTCCCGTCTCTTCTCTCACTTTTCCTACCCGCACTATAGTGGCCTTTGGATTTGACTAGCTGACTGGCTGTCCAGCTAGCTGGCTGGTTGGCTGGCTGGCTGGTTGGCGGGCTGGCTGGCTGGCTGGAGTGAGCGACGCTAGTTGATTGGTTGGTTGGTTGGTTGGTTGGTTGGTATATTCGGGCTCTTCCACAACTCTCCTCCTCGCGTCGTCCATATTTAAATCTACACTCATGTGGTTAATCCCAGGCTTAGCCACAACATCATTAAATCCCTTAGATGATTATCCTATTAAATTTTCTCTCCGTACATGTTCCCGTTTTTTTTCTTTCTGTGGCCGATTTACAAATGTTCATCGGCTAACTGCATCGCATCTCTCCGGTTTCAGAGGGTATGCGAGGGCAATGGGCTCAGATCCAAACACAAGACCAAAGAAAGAAATAACAGCAGCTCTTTAACTGACGTGTCTTGTCCTGTTCATCTCGTTGAAAATATAAAACCACTGCTGCAAGAAGAGGCAATCTCTAAAATTTACAAGTTGTTTCCTCGATGTTACTGTGGTAAAATATGCTAAGGTCGCAGCTTGACAGGCTAAAGTAATTTGATACATTGCATAATGATGACGACGTTAGTAGTGATCCTATGACCTAAAGGAGTTACATGGCTTGCTTGATATATTGGTAAATGACAAAGACGAAAGACGAATGTATGAAAAGTAAACAAATACTAAGAGAAAAGTGAGGCATTTCCAGTGGAACAATCAATAAGTCAATATTCGTTGTTGTATAAGCTGTTTTCTAGGACGTTTCTGTTGAAAGAAAAGAAGATATAATATTAAATATAAATGTACTCCGTATGGTTACTACAGGCACATAACTATAGACGCAGACATACCGGTATCTATAACCCTTTCTGAAATCTTGTAGGAGGGCGGCTAGTCGATTACATCGACCTCGGGGCTCAACTGCTACCATTTTCATCAACTTCGAAAGGATGAAAGGCAATGTCGACCTTGTCGGAATTTGAAGTCAGAACGTAAAGACGATCGAAATGCCGTTAAGCATTCTGTCCGGCGTGCTAGCGTTTCTGCCAGCTTGCCACCTTCATATAGATCCATATAACACGCGCACACACACACACACACACACACACACACACACACACACACATACATATATATTATTTATTTATATTACTATTTGATTATTATTTATTTATATTACCATTTCCAAATATATTTCTTTACTACCCACAAGGGGCTAAACATAGACGGGACAAACAAGGACAGACAAAGGGATTAACTCGATTACATCGACCCAGTGCGAAACTGGTACTTTATTTATCGACCCCGAAAGGATGAAAGGCAAAGTCTACCTCGGCGGAATTTGAACTCAGAACGTAACGACAGACGAAATACCGCTAAGCATTTCACCCGGCGCGCTAACGTTTCTGCCAGCTCGCCATTTCCAAATAAGTTTATCTTAATCTTTTTGATGCGACTCTACTCTATACTGTTTTCTCTCCTATCCTTTTCTCTAATTTCCTTTTCTCTCCTTCACCGTTTCCTATCTGTCTCGCTTTCCTCCTCTTTCTCTTTTTTCTTTCTTTCGTTGCTCACATGTGATCATCGTCCATCTTTCTTTTCCTTACGTGACCATCTTTTTTTCTTTCAGGACTGTCCCAAGGACTGTACTTGTTCTATCTCTCTCTTCTATCTTTTCTCCTCTCAAAGAAGATATTTCTCTAGCGTTCGATATTTTACCATCGTTCTGGTCTAACGTCACTCCATATTTGCTTTCGTTCCGTGTCCCCACTGTCCTGCTTTTTGTTCCCAACTTTGATCCTCCATAAATCCAAAATTTTACTTTGGTATTTATTGGAGCAACTGTCTTCGAAGACTCGTTATGAGAAGTAGATAGGCAACTGACAACTGATAATGGATCGTTCTTTGTGCTGCTTGTCCTGTTTTCTACTTGTTTCCATCGTTGTTTGCATATTGAACGCATTTGTCTTGGTATTTCATGTTGTTTACTGTGAGTGGCGTCCTGTACCCATTTCTGCATATATATATATACATACATATCAAGAGTAGAGTCCACTGTGATCCGTGTGTATGAGAGGTGGAGCCGGAGGGTAAGTATCCAAACGAATCCGTAAATGGTTTAGGAAGAGTAAATAAAGAGTTCAGTGGAGAAGTTCGTAGTGGTGAGAGAAGATAGGATCAACAAGTGCGACCACGTGAGTGTGTGATATATATAGGGAGAGTTTACGAAACAAAAAACAAAAGACGAAGACAGGTGGTGTACAAAACAAACAGATGTATAAGTATAACGCTCAGGAATAGAAAAAGTATCTTACGTTTCGAGCCTACGCTCTTCTACAGAAAGGGACACAGAAAAAAACAAGGAGAGAAACAAGGAGAGAAAAAACTGTGTGTAGTGGCTAACGATCTATCATGGCGACTAGTGCCGGACAAATGTTTTTTCTCTCCTTGTTTTTTTTTTCTGCGTCCCTTTCTGTACATACATACATACATACATACATACATACATACATACATACATACATACATGCATACATACATACATACATACATTCATACATACATACATACATACATACATACATACATACATACATACATACATTCATACATACATACATACATACATACATACATACATATATAAATTTGACATAGGCGATTCTTTCTGGTCTTGGTATTCACGGTCAAATGGCTGGGTGGAATTGCATATTACAGATGTGTAGAATGATCCGGTGGTGATACTGGGTTTATATTTTCTTTTTGATAGCTCCCATGGTTAACAAGATAATATAATATAATAATACTCTTGTGTTTATGAATGCGAAAGGAAGGGGCGATAGATGAATAAGAAAGGAAGCGGTGACGTCATACTTGGTAGTGGGATGATGAAAATTGTACGCTGAAAAAAATTATAAACAGCGTTTCAACACTGTGTGAATATATGTGCGTGTGTGTTTATGTAAAGGGGGGATGTGAGTGTGTGTGTGTGTATGCGTGTGCGCGCAATGGAAGTGAGATGGTTCATCTTTGTTCGCTTATTATTGGGTTGTCTTTTTTTTGGGTCTGTTATTTTTAGCGTTTTAACAGAAAAAAGCCATTTTAAAATTGTTTTTTAATGTAAGTATGCCCAAACAAGTCGAATGCTTACACAGAGCAGGTTTTACAACCACATCATCCAAACCGACCAGGTGAAACCGGGCTCAGCTGTTAGTATATATATATATAACTACTATATTGATTTCATTTAGGCCGGCCAGTTTTCGTTCAATACAGTGAAGGTTGCGTCTTCTTCCTGATTTCGATATTGAAAAGAATATTTCAGCTTAGCTCAGGACGTCTGGAGTTCTTCGTTACTGAAGCGACCAAATCAGGTCAAAGCACCATGTTTGACGATCCGCCCACGACATTCTCAATGAATCTGTTTCTTTTTCTGTGTTTTTTCTTCAATGGGGTTTTCAACACAATTTTTTTTCAAAAGTCACTCTGGGGCAAACTATCAAAGGTTACACCGTTCTACATTTGCATATACATTATAAATATTGTACACAGTAATTTAATCTAATGCAGTTCCTGTTACATTATATATATGTGTGTGCGGCGAGCTGGCAGAATCGTTAGCACGCCGGGCGAAATGCGTAGCCGTATTTCGTCTGCCGTTACGTTCTGAGTTCAAATTCCGCCGAGGTCGACTTTGCCTTTCATCCTTTCGGGGTCGATAAATTAAGTACCAGTTACGCACTGGGATCGATATAATCGACTTAATCCCCTTGTCTGTCCTTGTTTGTCCCCTCTGTGTTTAGTCCCTTGTGGGTAGTAAAGAAATATATATATATGTGTGTGCGTGCGTGCGTGTGTGTGTGTGTGTGTGTGTGTGTGTGTGGTGTGTGTGTGTGTGTGTGTGCAGAGAGAGAAAGAAAGAATAGAGAGAAACAGAGAGATAGGAATGTATGTGCGTGTATGTGTTTGCACAAGCTTTCCGCAATTGTTTATAGGCCTAAAATACAATGGCAGAATCAAAAGCTGCACTTAATGATTCGTCAAAATATAGATCGAAAAACTGATGTCAAGATTATTGACAAAAACATACTTCAAGTCAATGCTACACTCTTTTGATTGCGAAGTATAGATATGAATAAAAATAATTACATAAGCAACTCCTACATTATCGAATGCATTGACGTTGTTTTGAAATAGATATAAACCATTTGTTTTGCAAGATAGTGACATCAAAATACGTGCATGCGTAGGCGAGCCAACTGGTACAGTTTTTTGCACAGCCGGTTATTTTTTCCTTCGCCGTAATAGTTTTGTTTCTTTATGCCCTGAGTTCAAGACCCGTTAAAGTTAGTTTTTACTTTTTATCCTTTCGGGGTCTGAAAATAATTTATAATAAGGTCGATTTCCTTTTCTCTTCTCTCACTTATTATTTATATCAGTCTGCTTCTTTTTCTGAAAGAAATTAAGTACTCAAGACACGGCAGCTGTCTTGATGTCGTTACTGCAACTCTTCCAAGGAGTTAAAAGCATAAGGCAAAAATTCGTGTGTGTCTGTGTGTGCTGTATTCATCATATTACCCTCTCAGATTCACACACTTATTGTATCGGTCGTTCAGTTTTTCTTAGCCCTGTAAAAGGACTTGAAAGGTTAAGCCTCCAACCAGGCTTTTCGCAAAATCCTTAATGCCATGAACTTTTCTATTCTCTCTCGCAACGAAATAAGTTTATGACATGTAAACGTCTTATTTAGTCTGCAATAGATATATACATATATAAGGCGGCGAGCTGGCAGAAACGTTAGCACGCCGGGCGTAATGCGTTGCCGTATTTCGTCTGCCGTTACGTCCCGAGTTCAAATTCCGCCGAGGTCGACTTTGCCTTTCATCCTTCCGGGGTCGATAAATTAAGTACCAGTTACGCACTGGGGTCGATGTAATCGACTTAATCCCTTTGTCTGTCCTTGTTTGTCTCCTCTGTGTTTAACCTTTAACTCCTTGTGGGTAATAAAGAAATATGTATATATATATACGCACAGGCGAAGCTGTGTGATAAGAAGCTTGCTTACCAACCACATGGTTCCGGGTTCAGTCCCACTGCGTAGCACTTCAGGCAACTGTCTTCTATTATAGCCTCGGTTCGACCAAAGCCTTGTGAGTGGATTTGGCACACGGAGACTGAAATAAGCCCGTCGTATATATGTATGTGTATATGTATATGTATGTGTGTTTCTTTGTGTCTGTGTTTGTCTCCCACCACCGCTTGACAACCGGTGATGGTGTGTTTACGTCCCCGTAACTTAGCGGTTTGACACAAGATCCCGACAGTGTGAGTATCAAGCTTTAAAAAGTAAGTACTGAGATCGATACGTTCGACCCCAGGACTTTTTATTTTGTAAGCTTAATTCTTATTCTAGGCTTACAAGACTTTCGTCGGCTCGAGGCTATAGTAGAAGACACTTGCTCAAGTTGCCATGCAGTGGGACTGAACCCGGAACCATGTGGTTGGAAAGCAAGCTTCTTATCACACAACCATGTGTGTGGGTATGTGTGTTGTGCGTGTGTGGATCAAAACTGTTTGATTCAAGTTCGTCGATACTCCGATTTTCAAGCGTGACGCGAATTTGTCAACTCACTCGTATATATATATATATATATATATATATATATACTACTACTACTACTACTACTACTACTACTACTAATATAGGATAAAATTCTTTTCAGAAAAAATTTCATCAAAAGTGGCAGCATATTAAATTACCTATAAAGGTTAAAATTATAAACAACTTATAAACAAGGGCAATAGAAAACTATTTCAATGCCAATATGCTGAGAACAGACTTTAAATCGTCACTGTCCACATTTTAATATACATTCATTATAGATACATGTCGTGCTGAAATCGAGGAAAGCGAGCTAACAGAATTTTATTAAAAAGTTCGTTATTTCTATATTGAATCAATTTCGGGGTTAATATTATGAATTTTTCCCTCTTCAGTAGAAAATACGATAAGAAATAAATGAAATACTTGTAATGGTGTTTTTGGTGGAAAGTGTTCATGATATTATCTTGCATATGTATCTTCCCAGTGTGTGCTTGATATATATATATATATTGTGTGTGTGTGTATATATATATATATATATATATATAATATATATATATATATATTATATATATATATATATATATATATATATATATATATATATATATATATATATATATATATATATATATGCAAGGTGGCAAGCTAGCAGGATTGCCAACGCTTAGATAAAATGCTTAACGGCATTTCGTCCGATCTGAGTTCAAATTACGCCGTAGTCTATTTTGCTTTTCATCCTTTCGGGGTCGATAAAATACGTACCGGTCTATCTTTGGCGAGGGAGGGGCGATATAATCGACTTAAACCCTCCACCGAAACAGTTGGTCTTACGCTAAGATTTGAAACCTATACGTATATATGTATCTATGTATGTACTGGGTTGGCAAGAAAGTAATTCCGTTTTTCACAACTAGAGAGTTGCAATTTTTTTAATGACTTTTGTCAATGTTATGATTTTTCCGTTTTTGACATTTGATAACCGTTACTCTTAGCTTACTTTAGAAGCAAATTGCACGTAATTTTGTTTACAACTGTTAGTTCAGTATCATTTTTAACATGGAGTGCAAAAACGAATATTTTCACCATATTTTGCCATTTTATTTCCGTACAGGCAAGAAAGTGGCTGAAGCTCACAAAGAAATATGTGAAATTTTTGGTGTTGATTGCTTAACGGAATGCACGCGTCAGAAATGGTTTTAAAAATTCCGTTCTGGAGATTTTTCACGCAAAGATGGCCAACGTTCTGGTTGACCTACTGAAGCTGATGATGACTGAATCAAAGCCATAATTGAATCTTTTGTCATATATCTGTGCGAGAGATTGCAGATAGGTTAAATCTATCACACACAACAATTGAAAATCGCTTAAAATGTCTTGGATTCGTTAAGAAGCTGGATATTTGGGTTCCACATAAATTGAAAGAGATTCACGTAACACAACGAATCAATATTTGCGATATTCATCTCAAACACAATGAAATCGACCTTTTTTCTGAAATGAATCATCACTGGGGATGAAAATGGATACAATAACATCAATCGAAAACGATCATGGTCCAAGTGTAATGAACCAGTACAGACCATATCGAAAGATGAATAGCTCAAAAAAATATCATGGCGTCAATTTGGTGGAATTACAAAGGTGCTGTGTATTTTGTACTGATTCCTGGAATCAAATGATCAATTCAGATGTTTATTGTCAACAACTAATGAAAGTGGAAGAAGCAATCAAAGGAAAACGACCAGAATTGGCAAATCGTAAATGAATCATGTTCCACCTTGACAACTCTAGACCACACACGTCTTTGCTAACACGTGAAAAATTACTGGAGCTTAGTTGAGATGTGATGTCACATCTACTATATAGCCCTGACTTTGCACCATTTATTTCAAAGTTTGCAAAATTCTTTGAATGGTAAAACTTTCAATTATGAAATCGCACTGAAATCGTCTGGAATCGTACTGAAATCGCACTTGCTTCAGTTTTTCGCTGATAAGGAGCAGAAGTTCTATGAGCGCGGAATTATGAAGTTGCTAGAAAGACGGCAAAAGGGGATCAGACAAAATGGAAAATATATAAGTGATTAAAGTTCATTCCTTGTATGAAAAAATGACTTTTATTTCACACTAAAAACAACGAAATTACTTTCTTTCCAATATGTCTGAATGTATGCATTATATGTGGCCCAACGGCCATCCCAGAAATAGTGGGAGGCGAAAAGAGAACGGATATATGACATATGGTAAATATATGTGTGTATGTGTATGCTCGTGCGAGCGTGTGTGTGTATGCGTGTGCGTGTGTGTGCACGTGTGTGTATGCGTGTGTGTGTGACCAGTAAATAGTAACTATATCAGGAGTGGATCAATGTTTCATTAAGAATAGTAATATGAGAGATAAGATAAATATCGGTGAGAATAATATTCAAATAGATATTGACTTATTTTTCGACGAGGCGGACATTGTCAGTTCTTGTAGTTTATCAGAAAAAGTTGTAACTACGTGATTATCTTTTATCGTTATCTAGGCCAAACAGCAGATGTTGTGGAATAAGGTACTATTACATTTGGTTTATGAATCAAATTACACACGTACACACGCACGCACACACACACACACACACACACACACACACACACACAAATACACATACACGCACATATGCGCATATACACACAGATATTCATACATACGTACTCATATGCACTAGATTTCTGAAGGTAGGAATACATAATTCTAAAATGTCACCAGTTAATTAACAATTAAGTGGGTGAAAGCATATTTAATGCTTGGAACATTAAAAAGCCAAAGTACAATCAGATATGCGGTAAGAGAAAACGAAATATACGTTCATGACAGGAATAATTCAAATCGTTATTAGTTGTTTTACTTTAATGTTAACAACACTATCTTGACGTACGTCTATTTGGGGACTCTTTCTCTTATGCTGGTGACACATGTTTCAATGACATTGATTGTGGTAACATTTGCTGACGCCCCGCCATCAGAAGTACATACAAAACTTTTGCAGTCTGCATAGATAAAAGGGAAAACATTTACGACTTGATGTCGTGTGCCAAAAGCAGAGAAAATCTGAAGCATTCGCTCACTAATTTCGACTTCACAGACGACATCGCACTTGTCTCACATACAATCACAAATGCTCAAAGTCTCCCTACATGGAGTCAGCAGAGTATTATCATCGGTGAAAATTTTGGTTATGAGTGATCGTACACCTTAATTTTCTCTCATATCCGATCAGTCGATAGACATCCTCAAATTGATATGGAATGAGTTCATTTTCGCCTTATGTTTCGAAAAGGTAAGCAAAGGAACAGAGAACAAAAGTATTTGCTTGGCTTGGGGATCCCTCTAAGATTGGTCAGATCGACGCAGTTGAAGTGCTTCTTCATCAATTGCAGGGAATATTCCCGCGGTGTCACTAATTTCTAAGGAAAAATGACTGAACTACATGATTGTTATCGGATCTATGTGGTGAGGACGCAATATGGAGGATGAGAAAATAATGGAATAAGCATTTCGTATGGGCCTCATTGGAGATGGTACGCGATTATCCAGCTCTGAGAATCAAATGTCACTGCAATAGAAATAGTAGAATGTAGAGTGGGAAGACAAATTTGTGTGCCAAAAGTTGAATTATCAGGTCACCCCATAAGTTTTGTTCGAATTTTGAATAAAGAAAACAAGTGATCAAATGTTATATTTGATTGAAACTTAATCATCAATGTACTTTCCCTGATTATTTCTGACTTTCTTTCATCTATTTACAACCTTTTTAATCCCATCAATGTAAAACTCTTTTGGTTTCAAAGCAAAGAACTCTGAAATGTCAGTTTCCACCTCCTCCTGGCTTGCGAAAGCTATGTCCCCCAAATGATTCTGTAAACTGCGAAATAAATGGTAGTCTGAAGGAACAAGGTCGGGAGAATAAGGTGGATGAGGAATTTTTTCCCAATCAAGCTCTTCGATCTTCTGTGATTTGATCTTTGCAGTGTGGGGCCGCGCATGGTCCTGATGAAACTTCACTCCTTTTCGATTCACTAAGGCGGGTCTTTTTTTCTTCAAAGCTTAGTTCAAACGCTCTAATTGCTGACAGTAGACTTGAGCACTGATTGTTGCATTAGGGAAGTAACAAGTGAATTACTCCTTTGCAATCCCACCAGATAGAGAGAAGAACCTTTTTTCCCATGAAGTTCTCTTCTCGGACAGAACTTATGGGATGACCTGATATATTAGCGAACGATATTACAACAGTCTGTTTCATATATATATATATATATATGAAACAAATAAAAACTGATGATATTCAACACCACTGATACTCCAAGTTTCGTGTTACTGTTTTGCGATATAACTAAATATTTTAAGAAAATTGACATCTTTATATATGAAATATATGTTTGATCAAAAGTGAGGCACTAAAAATATTAAAATCCTAAACTTCAAACGATTATAAAGTAAAATTTAGCATTTATAATAGCCAATATATCATAGTGGGTATAAGTTTAAAAACAAATTGGAAGTTATAGCGTAAGAAACCTTCGACGAAAATGTAAAATGTAAGTAGGTAATGTAAGTTGAGAGGAAGAAATGGTAAAACAGCAGGAAGCTTGAAGAATAGTAAAAATATACAAAATATAAAAACGTTATCGGAAAAATCAATATGTATATATATATGTGTATATATATATATATATATATTTATAACTTGACAGAGATGGAAGTGTAGTTTACAAGAAGCGGAAGATGAAGGGAGCGTAAGATATAGGAGGTACAGAGAGCAATCGCTCATTTAAGCTAACTTAAGATACCATAAATGGAGAAAGCATATAAGAGTTAGGAAAAAGAATTGGTTATGAATGTATTGGACCAAATAGAGAGAAAATAAGTAAATTGGTGAGATGAAGCTCCTAAGTATATTCAATATTATCTTAAGACAATGACGCTCATACAAAGCAATGCAACCTAGCTCTCTCTTTTTTTACTCTTTACTCTTTTATTTGTTTCAGTCATCTGACTGTGGCCATGCTGGAGCACCGCCTTTAGTCGAGCAAATCGACCCCAGGACTTATTCTTTGTAAGCCCAGTACTTATTCTATCAGTCGCTTTTGCCGAACCGCTAAGTGACGGCGACGTAAACACACCAGCATCAGTTGTTAAGCAATGCTAGGGGGACAAACACAGACACACAAACATATACACACACATACATATATATACATATATACGACAGACTTCTTTCAGTTTCTGTCTACCAAATCCACTCACAAGGCTTTGGTCGGCCCGAGGCTATAGTAGAAGACACTTGCCCAAGGTGCTACGCAGTGGGACTGAACCCGGAACCATGTGGTTGGTAAGCACGCTACTTACCACACAGCCACTCCTACGCCTATCTCACAAAGTCATAAGAAATATAACGATAACACCGCATGGTTTAACCCTCTCTTTTAATTTGTATGTGACATTCAATGGTAAAATCTTTTAAAACATTGTACTGAGAACTCCTTAATAAATCACAGGTACAATTTCTTCGGTAAATGCTCACTGAAAGTTAGAAACAGCCCCATAAACAGCCTTACAGTTTTATCGTTACTTACAGTTTTCCGTCGACGAGATGGTAAATTTTTCAGCAATGACTAGGTATATTTTGTTCAATGGGGCCATAAAACATTGTGAACGAGTTTCTTAAGGATGATTGATGGAAAGTATGCATAATATACAGAACCTGGAACCAAAATAGAACGCTCGTCTCTTTTATAGACTGGTTGGAGACTGGGAAAAAAAGAATCGAAAAATTAAAGACAATGAAGTCAGTGCTCGATTATGCCGAATGATATGCAATGAGTTACTTATGTACTTGTAAAAGAAATTCATATTTAGATTTTCCACTCAGTACATTAGATAAATTCCGGTTATGAGCTCTTTTCAAGATGTCTCCAAGTTTATTCTATGGAACTTACGTCTATAAATCACTTGAACATATTATGCTATTATATATTTGCCTTGTTTTTAGACGTTCCTTGAAGTATAGCAAAATATTATGGATAATTAGAGTTCTTTCCAAACCGTTTTACTTCTGTCTTTATCTGCTAAAAGCAGTTAAAAACATTTCCTGTGAGAACTACAAACTATTGATAAGATGACTTCACTTTTTCTCGCAACTGAAAGGGAACATATTTTTGGCTTTGTACTGAATTTTGTACACCATTTCACATCATTTCAATTAAGAACTGAAGGACTGTGTTTGTGCGTGTGTCCGCCATATCATCTTCTTTCTATCTTTCTTAGACTTATTGCGACTTTCCGTCTCCCTTCAATTCTCTGTAAATGCATTTCTTTCTGCTTCACTGTCATTCCTTTTTCCTTTTCTACATTTCTCAAAGGTTAAGAGTGCGCGTGAGAGTTAATATAAAGAACAAAAACTTGATATAAAGAACAATCTTAAATAAGGGGGTGCGTGCGTTTCATCATATAATATATAAAAAAATAAAATAAAACATATGCATATATATAAACATGTATGTACGTACCTACCTCTACATGTACATATACACGCATATATGAGTACAGGACATATATATATATATATATATATATATATATATATATATATATTATTTGTTTATTTGTTTATTTTTCACCTTACTTGGAGCCTGCGATTCGCGTCGATTTGGAGTCTATTGAGTGCAGTACAATCGGTGTAGTGTTTGTACGCATGTGCAGCCTTGAGATTCGTTGTATATTCAGTCGGCGGCCATTTGCGATTGTACACACAACTGGAATATAGATCCGTGTTTACTTTAGGACATTTCCTCTAGCTGGTTAACGATGCATGCGAGAAGGGGATCGAACCACTACCACCTAGCTATGCGATCAGCAGATCAGCCTCGCTTCGGGCTATTGCTATCCTTCGAACGGAAAAGCCAGTTTGAAGTGACAACAAACATTACTTATATATATATATATATATATGAATTTATATATGTGTGTTTGTGTGTGTGTGTGTGTGTGTGTGTGTGTGTGTGTGTGTGTGTGTGTGTGTGTGTGTGTGTGTGTGTGTGTGTGTGTGTGTGTATGTGTGTGTGTGTGTGTGCGCGCGCGCGCTGTAATATGACATAGGTGAGTATTTTACTGGTGACTGATAATAGAGTTATTCCTCTTCAGTTATTATAGTTTGATGCATCAGCTTTCTATGGTAATTTCACGAGTCCTTTTTTTCCAACTGTTCAGTATTTCCTCATTGATTCTGATATCTTGTAAATTTTGTGGGGAAAATAATTTATAATGTTTTGATTTCTGCTTTAAGCACAAACTCCATCTAATCCTGATGATTTGTCATTTTTTAATTTGCGAAAAGCTTTTACGGCTTCGTTTACCCTGATCTCTCCATCTCTCCAGTTTTTATTTCCAAGTCCTTATCTGCTTCTTTTATTTCGGTAGAGATTATGGGTCTTGGGCGATTAAGGATAGTTTGGAAGTGGTTCTTCCATCGTTCTAGCTTGGCTTTTTCATCAATTATTTTTATTCCATCTGCACCTTGTACAGGTAGATCATAGTATCTTCCTTGGTCTCCACTACGCAGTCTTTTCATTAATTGTACAGTGATCTTAAATTTATACGTTTGACAAATTCAGCTTCTTCAGCTAATTGGTTTGTTTCTACGTTTGTCATTCCGCAGATTTCTTTACTGCCTTATCCTCATTCTTATATTCCATCATATACTTTTCTATATGTTTGGTTGATTATCAATCACCAGTAAAATATTCACTCATATCATATTATACAGCACATCACAGCAGCCGTAGACCAATTACTTCGCCATGAACAAGTTGGATTCAGGAAAGGAAAATCATGTATCGACAATATTTTTGTAATTCACCAAATACTCGAACAATCTCATGAATGGAACTCATCTTTGTGCATGCTGCTTGTTGACTTTGAAAAAGCTTTCAATAGCCTTCTCTGAGTGACACTTTGGAAAATTCTCAGACACTATGGTTTTCCACACAAATTAGTCAAGATGATTCGCTTATGGTACGAAAACTTCGAATGTCAAGTTATACACAACAACGGACTGACAGATCCATTCAAAATCAAAACCGGAGTAAAACAAGGATGCGTGTTATCACCAATCTTATTTTCATTGACAGTGAATTGGTTGATGCAAAGAACGACAGAAGAATATATAAACAAGGTATAGAATGGAACTCAACTCACCCAGAAGATTTAGATTGTGCAGACGACATTTGTTTGTTCTCATACACGCCTCAACAGTTATAAGACAAATCTGAAAGATGTAGTCAAATAGTCAACACCATAGGTTTCAAAAGAAACGAGAAGAAAACGTACAGTCTTTGTAAAAATATGACAGATGCTTACCATGTGACTTTGAACGACAAACCCATCGTTAATATTGACGAATTTAACTACCGAGACACCAAAATAAACTATAGATGGAGACTGCATTCATGAAATAAATACAAGAAGTAGCAAACATTCTGTTTGTTAAACTGAATATGGAAATCATCACTACTCAGCAAGAGCACCTAAACGATTGTAAACGATTGTAAGGCGGCGAGCTGGCAGAAACGTTAGCACGCCGGGTGAAATGCTTATTTCGTCTGCCGTTACGTTCTGAGTTCAAATTCCGCCGAGGTCGACTTTGCCTTTCATCCTTTCGGGGTCGATAAATTAAGTACCAATTACGCACTGGGGTCGATGTAATCGACTTAGTCCGTTTGTCTGTTCTTGCTTGCCCCCTCTGTGTTTAGCCCCTTGAGGGTAGTAAAGAAATAGATTGTAAACGATTTTACAAACGCAATATTACTTAACATCCTCCTCTATGGATCTGAATGTTGGAAAACAACCAAAAGTATCGAAAAGAAATTGGAGGTATTTCAAAATAGAGGTTTACGAAAAATTTTGGAAGTCTACTGGCCAAATATGATCTCGACTAGCCAACTGAACACCAAGGCTAACGTGAAACTGATAAGAGAAACTATTGAAGCAAGGAGATGGAAACGGTTGGGTCGAGTTTGTTGCTATAAACCGAACTCAATTGTTAGGATCGCTTTGCAATGGGTTCCACAAGGTAAAAGATGTGGCCGACCAAAAGAAACGTAACGGAAAACAATAACAACAGATCTTAAAAACAGAGGTTTGACAATGGAACAAGCTGTTAAGGACGCTTTCAGTGTTGGAAGGTGGAATGATCTTGCTGTCGCCTCAAGTGCTACAAGGCACAATGATAACCGAATGAATGAATGAATGAATGAATGAATCTATATCTATCCGTGTGTGTGTGTGTGTGTGTGTGTGTGTGTGTGTGTGTGTGTGTGTTGTGTGTGTGTGTGTGTGCGTGTGTGTGTGTGTGTGTATCAGCCTCGTTCTTCCACCCCTCAGAAATGAAAGGACTGGAAAGAAGTAATAATGAGTAATGCTAAACATGGTTAAAATTAATTTATAATTCGATCAGCAGTAACTATAAATGTATGTATCCTTACAAGAAGAGAAATCTCTCCAGTTTATTATTAAGCACTATTTAGGATTTTGTACAACGTATAAAACATGGTGCTAACAGCTGACAGAGAAATAAACAGAGTACTCCAACCTCACCGCTTTAGTCCTTTAATAGAAGACCGAAAATAAATAAAGAAATAAAGTTAAATAAATAGAGAGGGGATTGAGTAAAGATCGCGGAGCGAAGAGAGAGGAATGCAATTTATTTAGCAACACTGCTACGACGAGAAGTGATATAAACCACAGCTGAATATGGCTTACATAAAAGTATAACAAACCCCAACATCGTGATTATTTATATAAATGGAATTTCATGTTAATTCTGCTTTCAGAAAAAAAAATGCTTCGCCAGTTTAGAAATATACTGACATTCTGAGGTTTGGTATTTATTCATAGAATTCTGGAAGTGAAAATTAAATAACATAACATAAGACGAAATAAAATAAATCAGAATATAAGTGAAGAAGGAAATATAGTGAAAGTACAAACAGAGATTGTCTGAAAGAAAAACAACACAGCTTTTGTTTTCTTTATCTATATTTCTTATTGATTTTTTGCTTCTTTTTTTTTTGTTCGCGATTCATATAAATAGAATGCATTATCAATGTTCCACAACGGCAATGTTAATATTTAAAATACACACACACACACACACACACACACACACATATATATATATATATATAAATATATATATTTAAAGTATTTTATATACATATGTCCTACTTTGGACAAGTGTCTTCTACTATAGCCTCGGGCCGACCAAAGCCTTGTGAGTGGATTTGGTAGACGGAAACTGAAAGAAGTCCGTCGTATATATGTATATATATGTGTGTGTGCGTGTGTGTTTGTGTGTCTGTGTTTGTCCCCCTAGCATTGCTTGACAACCGATGCTGGTGTGTTTATGTCCCCGTCACTTAGCGGTTCGGCAAAAGAGACCGATAGAATAAGTACTGGGCTTACAAAGAATAAGTCCTGGGGTCGAGTTGCTCGACTAAAGGCGGTGCTCCAGTATGGCCGCAGTCAACTGACTGAAACAAGTAAAAGAGTAAAAGAGAAGGAGACACACATATATATATTTAAAGTATGAATGTTTTATGTATACATATATGTGTATGTATGTATGTATGTATGTATGTATGTATGTATGCATGTATGCATGTATGCATGCATGTATGCATGGATGGATGGATGGATGGATGGATGGATGGATGGATGCTTGAATGTATGCACTTACCGATGTGCCAAAATGCACGAGCAAAAGCTATCATGCGAATTAGGGATCGATTTTGCCATCCCTGTTAAACTCCCTATAAAGCATTCTTTAATGTAGGATAAATACGGATTCGCGTTATATAACGTCGTGCGACATACAGTTGAAATGAAAAGAAAACAAGTTATTCATAACAACAAATACTTCGTCATGCACCTCTCAATAATCAATGACTCGCAAGCCATATTCATCAGATGGAAAATATCGATGTTTCCATTTGACGAATGTGGTTCGTGATTGATTGGCTGTTGAAACGTGCGTACTGAAATATCCAAAATATATCCAGTTTCGGTGTTTTCGTCCCCGTAACTTGGCGGTTGGACAAAGAGACAGATAGAATAAGTACCACCTCTAAAAAATTAAAATAAATTTTAAAAAATTAAGAACTGGGGTCGATTCATTAGTCTAAGAATTCAAGGCGGTGCTCCGGCATGGTCGCAATCAAATGATTGTAACAAGGAGAAGAGATAAAAGAGATATCTGTCTAATAATCTGTCTATCTATCTCACTTTCTCTCTCTCTCTCTCTCTCTCTATATATATATATATATATATATATATATATATATACGAGGGACGTTCAATAAGTAATGCCTCTGACCCACTTGCAGTTGTTTGATCTAGCTGAAATTTTTCATGTGCAATTATTTATATCTCTATAGAGTAAGTGGCAAATTACAGCTCTGAATTAATTGTGGTTTCTGATGTACAGGTGTTTGAACCGAGTCCAGTGTGAAATGGAGCCTGTTGAGTGTCGAGCAGTGATCCGGTTTTTGTATTTGAAAGGACGCACACCACGGGAGACTTTTGATGAAATGAAAGTAACTTATGGTGATGATGCCCCATCATATATAACCTTTTAAAACGCTGGCATCGTGAATTCAAACATGGTCGGAACTCTGTGGAAACAGCTCCCAGATCTGGTCGCCCCCTTCTGCCATTGATAAGGCATCTGTCCGTCAAGTTGAGGCTGTCATTTTGGAAGATTGACGCATAATTATTCGTCAATTAGCCCATGAGGTCAAGATTAGTACCGGGTCTGTGGAAACTATCATTCATGACCATTTGCATATGCAAAAGGTGTCTGAAAGATGGATTCCCAGGTTGCTCACGCCTTTCCAGAAGCAAGAACGCGTCGAGTGCTCGAGGGTGAATTTGGAGATGTGCCAAGAAGATGAGTCAAACTTTTTCAAAAGACTGATTACACAGGATGAAACCTGGGTCCATCACGATGATCCAGAGGCCAAATCCCAGTCAATGCAGTGGAAGCACCGTGACTCACCCCCTCCAAAGAAGGCAAGGGTGCATGCTCACAGTCTTCTGGGACCAGGACGGAGTAGTGATGACAGATTTCCTGGCAAAGGGTACCACAATTACAGGAGCCTATTATGCTTCACTTTTGATGAAATTAAGAGAAGTTATCAAAATGAAGAGGCGGGGCAAGATCAGCAAAGGCATCCTCCTCCTGCAGGACAACGCTCCGGTCCACAACTCGCTTGTCGCCAGATCAGAAGCACAGGCGTATGGCTATGAACTCCTCCCCATCCCCCCTACTTTCCTGACCTTGCACCCTCTGATTTTCACCTCTTCCCAATCATGAAGTTGTTTTTGAAAGGAAAGCGTTTCCCAGATGATGCAGCCTTGATTTCTGAAGTCACGTTGAGGTTGGAGGACCAAGCTGGGTTCTTCTACAAAAACGGTCTCCAGAGCCGCATCAAATGATGGGAGAAATGCGTAACTCTTGGTGGTTCCTATGTAGAAAAAGACTAATAACTGTGCCAAGTTTCGTTGCTCTACTGCTATGGGAAGTGGGTCAGGGGCATTACTTATTGAATGCCCCTCGTGTATATATATATATATATATATATATATATATATATATATATATATATAAGAAGCCATCTTATCATGGCTAACCACATTGGAGAGGGGGTGTTACTGTAGCTTTATAGCCCCAAGAAATCGTCGTCTCTAGCTGGCTTTAGACACAATATCAGTTCCCTTGGAGTATTTGCAAAGGGAGGCCATCTCTTCCTCGCAAGCCTGAGTGATACGCTCGAACTAGTTTCAGGATTTTTGTCCCTCGTCAACGAGCGGTAACCACCAGGTCGCGATGAAAGTGAAGGCTGCTTTGCAAATATATATAAGTTTTTCTAGTGGCGTCTCCCACTGATGTCGAAAAACTAACAGTAAGCATAATTAAATCTCAGAATGAGATTGAAACAGTAATCGCTCGATAATGTAAAGTATAGAAGCCATCTTATCATGGCTAACCACATTGGGGAGGGGGTGTTACTGTAGCTTTATAGCCCCAAGAGATCGTCGTCTCTAGCTGGCTTTAGACACAATATCAATGCCCTTGGAGTATTTGCAAAGGGAGACCATCCCTTCCTCGCAAGCCTGAGTGATATCTCGAACTAGTTTCGGGATTAGTTTTTCGACATCAGTGGCAGACGCCACTAGAAAAACTTATATATATTTGCAAAGCAGCCTTCACTTTCATCACGACCTGGTGGTTACCGCCCGTTGACGAGGGGCAAAAATCCCGAAACTAGTTCGAGCGTATCACTCAGGCTTGCGAGGAAGGGATGGCCTCCCTTTGCAAATACTTCAAGGGCACTGATATTGTGTCTAAAGCCAGCTAGAGACGACGATCTCTTGGGGCTATAAAGCTACAGTAACACCCCCTCCCCAATGTGGTTAGCCATGATAAGATGGCTTCTATACTTTACATTATCGAGCGATTACTGTTTCAATCTCATTCTGAGATTTAATTATGCTATATATATATATATATATATATATATATATATATATCAAATGTGAGAATAAAAATTCTTTTCGAAAAAAAATATATTTTCTCGAAAAAACATTTTATCAATGGCCAACATATTATAAAATACCTTTAAAGGTTAAATTTATAAACAATTCATAAATGAGGGCAAAGGAAAAAATTTCTAATGCCAAATATGCCAAAAAATTGGACATATTGTCCATTAACCATATAATTTTTTTCACAATACGCACGCTACTCGAAAAAAGGTCGACAGAAATTTCTAAAAAATTCCATTATTACCATATCGGACCGATTTCAGGGTTAGCTTATAACAGCCCTCCCTTCGTCAGTGTTACATGGAAAAAATATATGGTTAATGGACAATATGTCCAATTTTTCGGCATATTTGGCATTAGAAATTTTTTCCTTTGCCCTCATTTATGAATTATATATATATATAATATATATATATATATATATATATATATATATATATATATAAATGTGACCTCGTGAGTACCGCTGGCGATTTTTTTCCTCTGTCTTCCCTTCTCGGGATCTTTCCTTCTCCTATGTTTCCGACGAAGAGCTCCGCTCGAAACGTTAAGCCCTCCTTCTTCCCTTCTTTCCTGAGCGTCCAATAATACTTTATTTGTTCCACGTCCTCGCGTTGTTGTGTTTTTTTTTGTGTTTTCTTGTTTGGATTAACTTCATATATATATATATATACAGTGGTTGGACAAGAAAAGGGAAACATCTAGCGTCATAGCATCATAATTTTGAAATATCTATAAAACCGTCAAAGGCTTGCTTATTTTTGTGATTTTGATTTATTATTAGTGTTGCTTAATATGTTTTGCTAAAATTGATATTTCTTTTCAGATATAAGAAAAAGTAATTAAAATTCATTAAAATGACAGATCTATCGGACTTTCAAAGAGCTGAAATTGTTGGTGCTCGTATGGCAGGCGCTAGCGCTACGAAAACAGCCGGAATGTTTGGTGTATCAAGAAGTGCTGTCTCGAAAGTAATGACAGCATTTAAGAAAGAGGGAAAAACCTCCTCGTGAAACAAGACTCCAGACGAAAGCCAAAACTTTCAGATAGAGACCTTCGGACTCTTACACGAATTGTTAGAAAGGATCACAAAAATACAGCTCCCTAAAATTACTGCAGAGCTTAATGACCACATCGAGAACCAAGTTTCCACAAAACCGTTCGTCGGGAGCTGCACAAAGCCGGATTTCACGGAGGACTGTAATCAGAAAACCACTACTTTCAAAAGTAAACGTTACAAAGCATTTAGAATGGAGTAAAAACCTACAGAATTGGTCCCTAGAGCAGTGGAGGAATGTTATTTTCTAAGACAAGTCATCCTTTACCTTATTTCCGACCACCGAGCGAGTATACCTGTGGAGACAGCCAAAAGAAGCAGTTGACCCAGACTGCCTTCTTCCAACTATTAAACATGGAGGAGGATCTGTAATGATCTTGGGGTATGTATCGTGGAAATCCACCGATCCAATGGTTTCCCTACACAGACTACTTAAGCATTTTATCTGATCAAATTCATCCTATGTTTGCGGAAGTGTTTCCGGAGGGAAACGCAATCTTTCAGAATGATAATGCACCAATTCACACAGCTGAAGTTGTTATTGAATGGCACGAGGAACATTCTAGCTGAGAATCTTATCTGGCCACCACAGTCCCCAGATCTCAGTATTATTGAACATTTATGGTGCATTTTAGAAAAACAAGTAAGGAGTCCATACCCTCCACCATCATTACTACAAGAACTGAAGAATATGATAACTGACGAATGGACAAAAGTTCGTTTGGAAACAATTCAAACTTTGCATGAGTCCAAACCTCGTAGAATTCAAGCCGTAATTACTACCGAAGGCGGTCCTACCCCATATTAAGATAAATTTGTTAAAAATTTTAAGATGTTTCTATAATTTTTTCCACTCCCTATATATATATATATATATATATATATAGTGTGTGTGTGTATATATATATAGAGAGAGATCAAAGCGAAGAACGATGTAAATAAATGTATTATAAAATATGTATCTGCAAATCTCCGTTCTCCTGATCTTCTTTAATGTCGTTTCATATATATAATATATATATATATAAATATAAATATATGTACATATATATATATATATATATATATGTGTGTGTGTATGTGTGTGTGTGTGTGTGTCTGTATATATATATATATATAATATATATATATATATATATATATATATGTAATGGCATTAATGAAGATCAGGAGAACGGAGATTGCACATACATATTTTATAATACAGTTATTTACATCGTTCTTCGCTTGGACTTACGCACGTTTAGGCTGCAAATCGCTGCACCCTGCTAAGTGTGCATCTTGGAGCTAATTGTCGGTGCAGCTTCTTCAGGGTCCGTTTTTTACTGCTGTTTGAAGATCATCTGAAGGAAACTATGAGATTGACCAAATGGTAGTCCATTATGAGCAGTTGGTGTTACTATAAATAGTCGTATTTCCTCGTGACCTGAAGATTACCTCCCTCAGTTAAGTATTTATTACTGAGTTTGGTCTTAAAAGTAGGTCAAGGTTTCTTTTGGCTTCCTTAGTATTATTTTCTAGCTTACCAGTGTACTAATTTAGAAGAGAATTCTCATGTTTTCTTTCGAGGTATTCAATTATATTTTTGGCATCGTTTCTTTTCTTTTTTAGTTTCAGCTCAGAGCTGCGGCCATGCTGTCGCACCACCGTTATTATTTTTTTTTTCTAATTATAGGTTTGTGATTTTATTGTTACATTGTATTTAATTAGATATCTTGCTTATCTTTAATATTATTAAATGTAAACTCGCTCATCAAATCTTTTTTAAAAATTAATGTAATTTTATTTATAGAGGTTTTCACTTAATCAGGTTTATTTGTTTTTGCAATATACTTAATTCTAATTCTTGTAATTAGTGTAATGTATTTACTTAAACTTCTTAAAAGTATATTTAGACACATGAACACATCTTAAACCCTAAAGAAGCTGCACCAACAATTAGCACCAAGATGCACACTTAACAGTGCAACGACTTGCAGCCAAAACGTGCGTAGGTCCAAGCGAAGAACGATGTAATTAACCGTATAACGAAATATGGATATGCAAATCTCCCATAAGTACCAAAATAAAATTTGGGATTTATGAAGGGTCAACGTTGGGAACAAAAACATGACAGTGGAGACATACAAGGAAACCGAAAGAAAACAAACATGGAGGGTCGTCAGACCAGAACGAGGGGAAAATAGCGAACACTGGAGAAATGTTTTCTTTGACAAGAGAATAGATAGAAGGGAGGGATAGGATACGTCCAGTCTTTAGAACAGCCCTGAAAGAAAAGAAAAATGATCGCATGAGGAAACGAAAAATGGACGATAGTCACGTGTGAGCAACGAGAGAGAGTAAAGGAGAAAGAGGGAGAGAGTGAGAAAAAGACAGATAGAAAGTGGTGAAGAGGGGAAAAAAAGGGAATTTGAGATTGAACTCATTTGTTTCACATTACGTATATCGATTAAACTGGATTTTCCAAATAGCGAATAAAAACTTGAAATGAAAACATGGAAATAGAGAGTGAGAGACAGCGTAGATGAAAACAGAGTACTCTGCAGTGAATGCAACGGATTTCTAAATTTGCGAAAAATTGGAGTTCAAAAATTCAATAAAGAGCTCAAAAATCGAGATTATAGGAAATTTCTTGGTACATGAATTTATGAAAAAATTTCTTGACGGTCAAGCCTTTAATAAAAGCTTTCTTTTAGTACTATTAGTAACTGTTATATACCTAATTAATTAGCAGCTTTCTCCATTATAATATAGAAACCTGTTCGTCCGGTCACATGACTTTATTCATTAAAATTTATTAAAACTCGGAGTAAAGATGGTTTGCCAACATAACATGGCAGTCCTGGTTTAGGACGAATGTTGCTGTAGTGTCCAGCTGGTTGTACGATCCGATCTATGTCCTTATATTTTCGAACAGGGGATTCGTCCTAAACCAGGACTGCCATGTAATGTTAGCAAACAATCTTTATTCCAAAGTACTGTTGCTGAATATCTCTCGTTGTGAGATTTTAAAATAGTAATTTATTAAAACTTGCTATAGCTTTCGGCGCCATGTTTTGCTTTCATTTTGTTTAAAACTTTGTCGTCGTAATAATAGACAGCTGTTACCCAGAAAATGATGGTTCCCAAATAGGCGTAGGAGTGGCTGTGTGGTAAGTAGCTTGCTTACTAACCACATGGTTCCGGGTTCATTCCCACTGCGTGGCTCCTTGGGCAAGTGTCTTCTACTATAGCTTCGGGCCAACCAAAGCCTTGTGAGTGGATTTGGTAGACGGGAACTGAAAGAAGCCCGTCCTATATATGTATATATATATATATATATATATATATATATATATATATATATATATATATATATATAAATGTATGTATGTTTGTGTGTCTGTGTTTGTACCCCCAACATCGCTAGACAACCGATGCTGTTGTGTTTACGTCCCCGTAACTTAGCAGTTCGGCAAAAGATACCGATAGAATAAGTACTAGGCTTACAAAGAATAAGTCCTGGGGTCGATTTCCTTGACTAAAAGGCGGTGCTCCAGCATGGCCACAGTCAAATGCCAGAAAGAAGTAAAAGAGTAAATACGTAGCATTTTCCATAAATTTTCCTGGAATAAATAAATCTCAAAATTGTATTCAACGTGAAAAAATTACATTAATATACCAAATTTGAAGATTTGTCATTTAATTTCAAAACTTATGACAGCAACAGGAAAGAACTCTTCTGTCTGTCTCTGTTTATTTACGCTGTTTATTCTTATTGTAAACGTCCCCCTCTCTACCACTTTCTGTATATGTATATCGCTCACACAGTGTGATTTTACGTGTGTGTGTGTTTGTCTGTCTGTCTGTCTTTCTCTGCGTGTGTGAGCGTGCGTGTGTGTGAGCGTGCGTGTGTGTGAGCGTGCGTGTGTGTGAGCGTGCGTGTGTGTGAGCGTGCGTGTGTGTGAGCGTGCGTGTGTGTGTGTGTGTGTATCACAGTGTGTGTGTGCGCATGTGTGTAAGGAATGTCATGAGGGCGACAGAGTCGAAAGACCCTCACAGTAGCGAGCTCAGGAGTCTCCCGAATAGAGCAGGAATAGATAGGCAAACAGGAGCTTCCGTCGCACGTATCTGGAGGCATCCGAGCATAAGATGCTTCGATTGGATGATAAGCGCACAAGAACCTCTGTCGCACAGACTCAGGAGACACTTAAACCTTCTTTTTCGCTTCCGCACTCTCCTTTTACAAATGCTATCGTTCTATATAACGTTTGTTAATCCAATATATACAGATTAAGAGCAGCTTTTTGCCTTCTTTCTTTCTTTAACATCACTCCAGTTTTTTCTTAATCTTTTCCCCATACTTCTTCTTGTCCTCTGTACTCCTCGTTGTCTCCTACCATATCTACGTAACACTATCTTATTTTAACACCCTATTTTAAAACTTTTTCTCTAAATATTTCTTATTCTCAATCCTTTTATCTAAAAGCCCATTCATCCATTAAAGCTTTGAACCTAAAACACTCCTCGTTTTGACAACATTCTAAACAACTGGAAACGATTATAATTAGTATAGGAATTCAGTCAGGTGAAAAAGAGTAAAAATGCTTCTCGACGTTTTACCGCTTTAAGTTACTTAGTTTAAATTTCACCGAGGCCGACATTGCCTGTCATCCTTTCGGAAGAAAGAAATAAAGTACCAGCCAAGTACTGAGGCCGGCGGGTTACGGGGAACATCATTCACTCAAAATTGCCAACCCTGTGTCGTTATTATTATTATGATTATTCGTTCTGAGTTCATATTCTGCCGAGATCGACTTTATCTTCCGCTCTTTCGAGATCGATAAATTAAGTACTCGATGTGATCGACTCATCTTCTACCCACACATTTCAGCCATTAAATGATCATTAATATTATTATTGTTGGTGGAGGTGTTATTTTTCATATTCTACTTCTATGTATCTTTACGATTCTTGTCTGTCCCTACAGCTACACCTTTTTCTCACTGTCCTGCATATAAATCAGTTATAACTATCTATCTATCTCTCTATACATACATACATACATACACACACACACACACACACACACACACACATATATATATATATATATATATAATATATATATATTATATATATATATATATGTATATATATATATATATATTTATATATATATATATATATATATATATATATAAATGTATGTATATATATATATTGTACTACATATATACGTGTCATATTGTACAGCCATTCAATCGCATTATGCTTTGGCATTGATCATATATGGTCAAACTGTGGCACAGCTGTAATATTTTGTTTGCTTATCTTTTTAATCTATTCAGTATTTGGTCGTTATAAATTTTTCTTGGCATACTTTCAAGTAACAGTAGCTGTCCTAATTTAGTCGGTAGAAAAATTGATTGCGGGCGCTAAAACTTGTTTGTACACGGTTAAAGATTTACGTTCAAGGACGTATGGAGAAAAAATAACATGTCTCTTAGTATTAGTTCGATTTTAAAAAGTTGTATATAAATGTTGCTTTCATTTTTTTAATCGATCACCAAGAAGATTTGAGTAAAATATAACAGTACTTAAAATATTCAGAAGGGCGTTGAAAAACCGGGATAACGATGCCGATTGAATTCATTCCTAGTTGAGGCGTTTCATTTCAATTCTCATAGGCTTAGTTGTGTAGATGTGAAGCTTGCTTTAAAGCAACGTTCCTTCGGGTCCAGTTCCATTTCGCGATAACTTGCACAAGTGTCATCTACATTCCCCTGTGAATGAGTTTGGTAAGCAGAAACAGTCTGGAACACTGTCGTATATATA
Organism: Octopus sinensis; assembly: GCF_006345805.1. NCBI lineage: Eukaryota > Metazoa > Mollusca > Cephalopoda > Octopoda > Octopodidae > Octopus > Octopus sinensis. Next base: position 50,143,357 of record NC_042997.1, on the reverse strand, counting down.
TATATATATATATATATATATATATATATATATATATATATATTATAGAAATTTAAAATTTACTAGTCTCTCTAAATAGAACACGGCAGCGTTCCCGGAAAATAATAGTTATCGCCATACTAATATAGCATTCTTATAAAAATAAGAATAAAGCTGTCCGCTTATTAGCTCCATGAGGCCATCGCCTTAAGTTAGCTATTTGATACACAAAACTGTATCCATATAACCTTCGAACAAGGGAGGTCATATTTTATATATATATATATATATATATTATATAAAAGGGCTAGTAAATAAATTACTTTGCCGCATACTGAACTCATTAGAAATAGC
>NC_042997.1:50120476-50142924 GCF_006345805.1 Octopus sinensis | reverse complement strand
CATATATATATATATATATATATATTATATATATATATATATATATATATATATATATATGTACAGAGACACACACTCATATATATATATATATGAAGGCGAATGGTTCAGTGGTTAGAGCGTCGAGCTTACAATCGGGAAGTTGTGAGCTCGAATCCCGGACCGGGCTGCTTATTGTGTTCTTGAGTCAGACACTTTATTTCACGTTGCTCCAGTTTACTCATCTGTAGAAATGAGTTGCGACGTCACAGGTGCCAATCTGTATCGACCTTTGTCTTTCCCTTGGATAACACTGGTGGCGTGGAGAGGGGAGGCTGGTATGCATGGGCGACTGCTGGTCTTCCATAAACAATCTTGCCTGGACTTGTGCCTGGGAGGGTAACTTTCTAGGTGCAATCCCACGGTCAGTCATGCCCGAAGGGGTCTCTGCATATATATATATATATATATATATATATATATATATATATATAGATATATATATCGAAGAAAGTAAAAAGAGAGAAATAAAAAGCTTTTGGCAATGCGGTAAGTCTTATAAAACCCTTATATTTCTGGCGCAAAGGCCCATCTTCGGCAATTCCCAGACTGTTTTTCTGCTAAGGATGGGCCTTTGCGCCTGAAATATAAAGGTTTTATAAAACTTTCCGCATTGTCAGAAGATTTCTATTTTCTCTCTATTTACGTTATTCGATGTGATAATGCTTCAAACGAACTAAATCGCTCCTATATATATATATATATATATATATATATATATATATATGCATGTATGTATGTATTTATGTATGTAAGCATGTATCTACACGCGTACGCGTGGGTCTCTGTGTCTCTCACCTGGTGTCGGTTTGTTTATGTACCTGTAGCTTAGCTGTTCGTCGGAAGATACTGATAGAATAAGTATCAAACTTGAAAACAAGTACTAGGGCCGATTTGTTCGCCTAAACTGTTTGTAGCAGTGCCCCAGCATGGCCGCAGTCCAATGACTGAAACAAAGTAACAGATAAAAGACACCGATGCCTGGTTATATTCAGTAGCTTAGTCTGGCGATGGTCTACTGAATGAAAAAACAACATGAGGCTAACCCATACTGTAACATAACGATATCTCTTCAAATGATTTCAGGCCAAGTTCTCATCTATCTCAAAATTTATTAAGTTTTGGACATATTCAATAAGTGTTGACTTATCGATCGATACACATAAATACATTTTAAATGTGGCTTAGAATGTTGAATATTAAAAGAAATATTAAACTTGAAAATATTGATATTAAACTTGAATATTAAACTTGAAAATAACGCAGGGAAGTCGACGAATTCAACGCGAAAACTCTTTGATGTGGTTTAAGTACTAATGTTAGGCGCAAGTGTGGATTATTACTCCTACTGACGCTAGTAAGACTATCCTTTCTAAATACAAAGAATTACAGAGCTGAGTGGTAAGAAGTTTGCTTTCCAAGCGAAGAGTTTCGGGTTCTGTCCCATTACTATAGCGCCAGGCTGACCAAAGCCTTGTAAGTAGATGAGATAGACAGAAACTGAAAGAAGCTCATCGTATATGTGTGTGTGTGTCTGTGCGCGCGCGTGTATCTATATATATATATATATATATATGTATGTATGTGTATATATATGTATATATATGTGTATATGTATATATATATATATATATGTGTATGTGCATATATGTATAATATATATATGTATTATATGTATGTATATGTATATGTATGTATATGTATATATATATATATATATGTGTGTGTGTGTGTGTGTGTGTGTGTGTGTGTGTGTGTGTGTATTGCCCACTATGGTCTCTCCATTGGAAGCAATTCATTATGAAAGTGGAAGCACTCCAGGGGTCTATAAGACACATAGACGGCATTGTTTGTTGGGGACCGACTAAAAAAGCCCAATCTCTACTCTCTCCAACGTTGCGGGGAACGCTTCGTCATTTGTGTGATGTGGAAAATATTCCATCAATATTGCACAAATGATACTGGCATGAATTCTAAAATCCATCCAAGACTTGGTCTCCTCACCCTATGACAACAAGTGTTGGTTTGCTTACGATGCCATAACTTAACAATTCAACAAAAGAGGCCGATAGAATAAATACCAGACTTCAAAGAAATAAGTACTGAGGTTGATTTTGATTTCAGCTAAAACCCTCCAAGGCGTTGCCCCATTATGCCCGTAGCCCAATGGCTGAAACAAGTAAAAGATAGCAGATAACGATATAAAAAAAGATTTGCTACGAGAATGCTCATATTGTAACGAAGTCATACTAGAGCTATGGAAGTGAGTTTCCAGTTATGAAATTAAAAACACTGAGGAGACAACACGATCTGCGCTGGTGGATATTACAATAAATATCTAATCAGAAATGCTCCAGACATTAATTAGTGCTTTATGCACCTCGTGTATTCATCAGTAGAGAGAAGAAATGAGTATTCAGTATATGAACGCTATTTATAGTAGTTTGAGCCATTTTAGATGATGACCACCCACTGATGAGTATATTAGACGTACGAAATATAAATTAATGTCGGCTTTAATCAGATATCAATTTTAGTAGCTACTTTTGTGAAGTGTGTGCTTCTCCAATTTATATTATGTATCACCACGCGCACACACAATGCGTTATATTTGTATGTGTATATACGTGTCTGTTCAAGGTGTGACGTTATACTGCATCCGCTAGTGAAGCTCCAGTTCAGGAGTCGTAAGAAGCGTGGAGGCACCCTTTAAATACCATTACACTCAGGTCTGTTCTGACCCTGAACGGTAGTACCTGCGGGGTTAAACGAATTTCCCAAGGACAGAGTAGGTTCCTGTTGTTTTTGACAAAGCCGTAGGAGGGCAGCCCTTGTAAGAGAGAAAATACTCTGATATAAAAGTTGCAGTGAAAAGAGTACCAGTCACCTTGCAATGTTTGTCATTGGAACCTACTATGGCGATTGAGCGAGTGGAAAACATGTTGTGGAAGATTTTGTGACTTAAATTCAATGATGTACAGATGTATCAATATCATTTCATTTCTTGATCCGTTTTGCAATTTTATAAAGTCCTTCCGTGGTGTATACCGTGGGAAAAAGTCCTATCTGCGCACGAGTGGAAATGAAATTAAATCAAAACAATCAGGCTGAATACGAGACGGAAATCATCTGACAAGATGAGGTAATAATTTCACACACACATACACACACACATATATATATATATAATCAGCCGAAATTGCGAAGATGATCCGGTTCTTGACTGAAGATTGAAGGCTTCGAATGTCTCGTCCGTGTTTTTTGTATCGTCTTCTAAATGGTTTGCGTTCCTGTCCCAGTTTGTTTTTTTTACATATACATATATATATATATATATATATTATATATATATATATAATATATATATATATATATATATATATATATATATATGTGTGTGTGTGTGTGTGTGTAAAAAAAAAGTCAAGATAAAAATACTAAAATAATTTTATAAAAAACATTTCAGTACCGGTTTCAGTCATTGAGACATTTTCAACTGTAACGATTAAATAATTAAATTTAGAAAAATTAAAAGAAAAGTTTTTTAAAAAGAATATTTGTATAGTGTTCAAATACAAGTGGCATTTTCCTTGTTTCTGCCTGTCTCTGTCTCTCTTGTTTACTCTTGTGGGTTCGATGTCCTTGTGAATTCTTGGTAGGGAAGAAGAAGAAAAAAAGGAAGAAGGAGGAGGAGGAGGAGGAGTATATATATAGGTGAATGGACAAACAAAAGAAAAAGACACTCAATACATTTAGTATGAGTTACATATTATTATTATTTTAAACAGTTTGATTCAACCCATGCAACAAAAGTTTTAGCAGGGATCAAGTAGCCGAATGAAGTGATGCAAAGGAAGTCCAAGATGGGTTCCGGAAACTATGCTGTTATTGGCCAAAGCGGGTCACATGTTGATTTTAGAAGCCAGAGCGACATTCTAACGACACCAAATGCATTAAAAAGAAGAATTACTTGGAGTGCGTGGATGGACAGGAAGTTGGGGGCTTTTTGTTGTCTGGCTGGTCTATGAAGGGACTTGCAGGACATCAGATCTATGGCTGGGGATGGGTGTATGTGTTTAGGTATATACCAGCTGCATGAGTGCGTAGGAGTGGGTGCCTGATGTTTAGGTAAGTGTGTATCTCTTATTTGTGTAGCGAGGGACGCGCGTGACCCTGAAAACGGACAAGTACTACCCTTATAGGAAGCTCAGCTAGGTACACCTACAGAAGCTCTGATCTTCCCCGTCCCACCGCTGTAATTATATTATTACTGCCACCTGAAGTAAGCCCTTCTAGTGAACTTCAAACCACTGGCAACCGACAACACAGACATACCACCTTAACATTGGCTTCGCCTCAAAACTGGCTTCCCATAACCAAGGGCAGGGTTCCCAACCCCCAATGCCTGCGCAGACCGTTGGCTGGCCTTCCACACTCATGCATCCACAGCAACCTCATACGTCTATGTGCATATGCTTTTCCTCTCTTTTTTCTTCCCCTATCACTACAAAACCTCAATCCAAAGCCAAATCCTCCATTCTAAGCAACACTGTTACAATCATACTAGCATACACCAGCCTGATCGCACACATACATATACTTTTAACTATAGCACAAGGCCTTAAATTTGGAGAAGGGGATAATCGATTACATCATCACCAGTATCCAACTGGTACTTATTTCATCGACTGCCAAATGATAAAAGTCAAAATCGACATCGACAGAATTTGAACTCAGAACGTAAAGACGGACAAAATGCCGATAAACATTTTGCCCAGCGTACTAACATTCTGTCACTTCACTACCTATTAATAGCAAATAATAATCCTTTCTACCATTGGCACAAGGCCTGGAATTTTGGTGGAGAGATCAAGTTCATTACATCGACCCTAGTGCGTAAATTATTTCTCAATTACTAACATGGCTCAAAAGGATTGGTACAAATGTAAAAGTAGAACACCTACAAAAATCAGCACTGTTTCGAACTACAAGAATTCTTCGCAGGGTTCTTAAAGTATGACTCGTAAACAAGTGTCACCTTGGTCTGCTGGCTGTGGACACTTGACACATTCCATCATACCCAGCAAAATAGGCTGAGAGTTTTTCATCAAATAATAATGATCCTTTCTACTAAAGGCACAAGGCCTGAAATTTGTGGGGAGAGGACAGGTCAATTACATCGACCCCAGTGCTCAATTCGTACTTTATTTAACGACCCCGAAATGATGAATGGCAAAGTCGACCTCAGTGGAATTTGAACTCAGAACGTGAGGAGGGAGGGAATACCTATTCCTTTACTGCCCACAAGGGGCTAAACACAGAGAGGACAAACAAACGGATTAAGTCGATTATATCGACCCCAGTGTGTAACTGGTACTTATTTAATCGACCCCGAAAGGATGAAAGGCAAAGTCGACCTCGGCGGAATTTGAACTCAGAACTCAGAAATACGGCTACGCATTTCGCCCGGCGTGCTAACGTTTCAGCCGGTTTTACCAGAATATACATACGTCCATCAATCGTCCATGCTCACACACAGACTCATGCATTCATCCTAAAAACGTACGCGCCCACACGCTTACAAAGAAGGCACACGTATTCGCACACACATTCATACAACTGATACACACACAGCTAATACAAACAGCTGACACATACACCCGCGGCTACCCACATGATAAAAGTATGTGAACGGTTATCTGCAGGCTCTACCACATGGTAATAAACGTTAGGACTTCCATCATCGGTCCTACCACCAGCACAACCTGAGATCCCAGCAACGTTTTGACCACACGCAACCATACACACATAAGTGCCGATACGCATATGCGCCCATACACGAGGTTAAAGGTTTGGTAGTTGCCCGAACCCCCTACACACATATCAACCCCACACCGCCTGCATCCAGAACCCCAATTTGCTAGCTATCACCACTCAGCCTTTTTAGGGCAAGAGACATAACACTTGATGGAATTCTATCTCTTAAACGTTTACCACGGTTCAGCTTCATCGTTTTCACAGCATCCACAAACCGGATTTGACACTTCCTCACCTCTGTTACGAGAAAACTGTGGAAATTATTTTCTATTCCGGTCACTATGGTGACCGCGGTTTTAGGTAAACATCGGATTATCAAATATCTTGTGCGAAAGCGATTGGAAAGAACATCTGAAAAGTAGCTATAATATTATCGAATTTGATCAATACGCACACACTATTTGACAAACATATAGGCACAGGAGTGGCTGTGTGGTAAGTAGCTTGCTTACCAACCACATGGTTCCAGGTTCAGTCCCACTGCGTGACACCTTGGGCAAGTATTTTCTACTATAGCCTCGGGCCGACAAAAGTCTTGTGAGTGGATTTGGTAGACGGAAACTTAAAGAAGCCCGTATTACGTCCCCGTAACTTAGCGGTTCGGCAAAAGACACGGATAGAATAAGTACTAGGCTCACAAAGAATAAGTCCTGAGGTCCGATTTGCGCGACTAAAGGCAGTGCTCCAGCATGGCCACAGTCAAATGACTGAAACAGGTAAAAAAGTAAAAGAGATACCAATGCCTATGTTTTCTGGCTTAGAAAGCTGTGGTAAGAAGTTTGGTTCCCAGCAACATGATTCCGAGTTCGGTCCCACTGCGTGGCACCTTGGACAAGTGTCTTCTACCATAGCCTCGGGCCAACCATAGCCTTGTGAGTGGATTTGGTAGATGGAAACTGAAAGAAGCCCATCGTATGTATATATATATATATATATATATATATATATATATATATATATATATATAATATATATATATATATATATATAATGTATATGTATGTATGTGTGTGTATGTATATATGTATATGTATGTATGTATGTATCCATATATTCGTTATTTGTGTTTGTTTTCGCCCCCCTCCGCTAACATCGCTTGACGACCGATGTTGTGTTTACGTCCCCTTCACCTAGCGGTTCGTCAAAAAGAGATCGACAGCATAAGTACTAGGCTTACAAAGAATAAGTCCTAAGAGTAATATGTTCGACTAAACGCGGTGTTCTAGCATGGCCACAGTCAAATGATTGAAACATGTAAAAGAATATATATACATACATACATACATATATATATATATATATATAATATATATATATATATATATATAATATATATATATATATATAAATTTAAAATTAAGGATAAAATCTTTATAAGAAATTATCAGTAGTTAGCGTGAAGAACCTCGTAAGAGAAAAAATCTGTAAATTTTTCCACTTTGAAAATATTTATTTATATTATATAGAGGGTACTATTATTCATAGGTACCGCACGCTAGGAGGGACCTTTGCAGTCAAAACTATCTTGTGTTTTTTCTTACATGTCTTGAGTTCGTTGCACTGAAGAGCATAGAATGCATATTCTGCATTGATTGCGAAATCACAGGTGATATGTAACTAAATTCTGTTTTTAAATGACGTGCTTTGAAGTTTTGCATTCGGTAAACTTTATTTATTTTAGTAGTTTTGACTGCAAAGGTCCCTCCTAGCGTGCGGTACCTATGAATAATAGTACCCTCTATATAATATAATATATATATATATATATATATATATATGTGTGTGTGTGTGTGTGTGTGTGTGTGTGTGTATGTATGCATGTGTGTATGTATGTGTGTGTGTGTGTGTGTGTGTGTGTGTGTATCAATAGTTATCGCCAAGCTAATATGGCGGTCCAGAAATATAGGACGAATGCTGCTGTTGATTAGCTCCAAGAGGCCATCATCGCCTCTGGCTAGCTATGTGACACAATCACCTGTGTCCATTATAACCTTCGAACAGGGGAGGTCAGCCGCTTCCCCTTGCTGGTCAGGCATCTGCAGACTAGTTTCAGGGTATTTGTCCCTTATCAATGCAGAGCAGCCGAACCCAGCAGGCATCGCTACTAACCGTCTAATCGAAGGATTATTTACCTAAATTCAGTGAAATACATCCGCTGGTTTTCAAAAATAGAAATATTAATATTTCTAAGTCTGCATTTTTCTTGCTTGTGTTGTAATTCCAAAGCTCTAATTAATGGTTTCTAAGAGTTAGCTTCATCTGGGTAACTGCGAATATCTGCAGATGAATATGACATGTATATATATATATATATATATATATATATATATATATATATAATATATATATATATAGATAGATAGATAGATAGATAGATAGATAGATAGATAGATAGATAGATAGATAGATAGATAGATAGATAGATATAGATAGATAGATAGATAGATAGATAAAAATGTACAATTTTAGTAACATATGGCCTCAAGAACTAGTTTATTTAAATTACATCAAGCGCTGTTTAACCTGTTACCTAGATTTAGAATTTTTCCTTTGCGAAACTTTATGATAAATTGATTTATGTGGTGACTGACTGAAATTACACAAATTTCGTTACTTCAGAATTAGTGAGGTTTTGTAAGTTTATGACTAATGTAAACTCTTTTCGTTAAGACATCGGTCGTAGCATCAATAGATTACTTATTACCAGTGTTTCCTATGACGAATATATAAATAATTCTTGCGCTTCTCTCAGTTTCTATTTCTAGTTTAGATTTGTAACTCTGGCGGAATTTTGCTTGCAAATTGTACTTGAATGAATGCTGTGTGTAAGCCCCTTGTATACATGCGATAGTATATACTATTGGTCGCCAAACTTCTTCCGGTGCCGCCCACTTGGCACCAAAGGTCACATTCCTGGCACCCCCACCACTCACCACCACCACCACAAACATAGACCACTTTCCGCAGCAAATTCAAAACAACTCTATTTCATTAATGAAACTTAACCTAATTAACTCATTATTTTGTTGTTTTTACACTCATCGTCCCCTTTTGCCCACCTTATTATCGCCCCACTTTTTTTTTCAACACCCTCTTCCCTGGATCTTCCCATAACCACCAGTGGAGCAGTGCCGCCTACTTTGAGAATCACTGATATAGATTGATACTGTTTTATCCCAAGTCAAATCTGATAAAGCAGATCTATGACTAACATCTTTCTAATCGCATCAATTAAGATTTCTTTTTGTTTTTCAACTGTGGCATTTTCTTTTTTGTAAGCTTTTGCATTTGATAGAGTATTCCAATCTAAGCTATATGGATTATCGTCTATTATTCAGGTCCCAAATGTAGATGAGTGTTTCTTAAGTAGGCTCAAGAAATTATAATCTATTATTGGTGCTACAGTATTTAAATTCAAATGAGAATTATAGCAAGCTTAACATAAATACCATACATTCTATAATACAAAACAGGATTAAAATCTACTCATGTAATTTTTGTCCACACTTTTACTTCATTCAATTTGCCTGAAATGAATAATCTGACATGTAGCCTCATTGATCCACTTTTGACTCCAACACTTTAAATAAAGATATATTTAAACCGTGTTCACTACAGACTAACAATTCATGAAATGCATACATAGAAATCACTTTAAACCCAACCAATCTTTATTTTTAACACACACATACGCGCGCACGCACACACACACTTATGTAATATATTTTCTGTCGCTCTCTATCTCTCTCTCCCTATCACATATATACATATATATCTATATATGCATTGCATCCATATGTATATATATAGAAAAATTGTGGTGGAGCAGAATTCACAACGTTAACAATCAGGCACGTGGTATATGTATGGCAATAACCCAACCCCAACACCATCCTATTCTGTTAATTCCTATCCTTTCGGGGTCGATAAATTAAGTACCAGTTACGCACTGGGGTCGCTGTAATCGACTTAATCCCTTTGTCTGTCCTTGTTTGTCCCTTCTGTGTTTAGCCCCTCGTGGGTAGTAAAGAAATATATTCTATTAATTCGTAATGAAAGTCATCCACTACATTTTTTAAAAATATTTAAACGTATACATAGGCAACACACACATACACACATAGAGAGAAATTTACACACGTACGCACGCACACGCACACACACACACACACATGTTCACACGCACTCCAATTATATATGTGTGTGTATGAGCTGGCATGATTATAGTAGAAAGACCATGGTATATATTTCTTGTTTTGTCGTTTATACAACAGTATTCTATCTAAACGAATTGCAGTGTCACAGAGTTAACCCCAAGGAAGAAATTCGTTTAAATTCCTGTGTTTAATGGGAGAATGTGTACGCTTGTACGTATAAATGTCTATGTAATTGTATATTTTGTTATAACTCTATCTAGTTCGCAGGGTATATTTTGTAGTCATGCCAAAATGTCTGTTGTTAATACTAACACATTTTCTACCGCTCTCCTTCACCTCCCATAACTTTGAATAAATTGTATTATTCTTGAGCATTAAATATATTGGTTTATTCTCACCTATTGCTGAAATAATTCTCTGTCTCTTCTCTTGAATACTGGCGTATCAGACGCATCATTTGATATCGATCTAAGATAAATTGCCAAAATAACTATAGCATTTATTAGTCTAGCTTTCACCAGCTCACACATGAAGTTAGATTTAAGATGAAAACCATTGGGAAACCACCTTGACAGGAAACGCTTCTTTTTTTCAATAGAATAGAAAATAATATTGAATAGCAGCAACGCCGGCTGAGTTTGCAGAAATATTAGAGTACATTACAATATGTCCTTTCGTCACTCTCTATTCCTATTCCTCTTTATTCCCATTCCTATTCCTCTTTATTCCTATTCCTATTTCAAATCTAGCCACAATGTAATGACAAAATCGGTAGGAGCACTGGAGAAATGGTATGTTGTATTTGAAGGCATCAAACCTTAAACCTGACGAGCCGATATTTAATATATAAATTTCGGGGTCGATAAATTAGGTACCAGTTACGTACTGTGGTCGATGTAATCGACTTAATCCCTCTGTCTTTCCTAGTTTTCCCCCTCTATGTTTAGCACATTATGGGCAATAAAGAAATAAGAAACGTTAACACGCCGGGCAAAATACTTAGCGGAATTTCGTCTGCCGTTACGTTCTGAGTTCAAATTCCGCCGAGGTCAACTTTGCCTTTCATCCTTTCGGGATCGATAAATTAAGTACCAGTTGCGTACTCGGGTCGATCTAATCGACTGGCCTCCTTCCTCAAAAATTTCGAGCCTTGTGCCTAGAGTAGAAAAGAATATAATTTGGCTGATGCTGGATTTAACTAATAATTTAGAGGTCTGTTTTTAGTGATATGTCTGAAGAAGGCTGCTTAATGAAGTGTATGAGAGACAAAGAGGGAACTGTAACAATTTTACATTAAATCAAATTACTTTACTGTAGTTAAAATCTTCATTAATAAAAAAAATTCCAACCACATTTTCATTAAAAAAATATTAGTATTAGAATTTCTAAGAATTTTTAAACAGTATAACTTAATTGAATTCTTTAAGTAATAGTTACAAATTCCTAAGTAATTCATATGCTATTTTCTTCATATTAGTGAAGCTGTACTATCCGCTGAGGATCTGTGGGCCTATTTAGTCTGCAATATTTTCATCAAATAACATCATCTCTCTTGAAAAGGAGAGAACAAGATGTATCATTTGTTTTCTCCTTTAACAAATTGCATGATGCTCCTTCAGACACACAAGATATTAGTATAAAGAAAAATGTTGGATGGTCATGGCCTCAATATTTAAAAGGTTAGTAACAGGTTAAATAATAACAGTAGTTCGACTGGTCGACAGTTATTGGTGTTGACTGAATCTACCAACTACTGACAAATCGTCAAATTCAATTTCCAAAAAAGAATTATTAATAACATGCTACCGATGATGGCAAAGATGCAGAAGTCGGGGTTTTGCGATTGCACCACAACTGAACGATTTTCGTCCGCTACTAATACACTTCTCTGCATCTCAGCTCTAGACATTTATACGAGTTGCTTTCTCAAGACGAATATTGCCGTGTTGCGTTTGCTGCTTCCGTCGCTAATAACGCATTACACCTTGCCCGCCAATCTATTTCTGACACCAGTGAATTATTAATCCCTGTTTATATATATATATATAGCTGTTGAGGAGAAATTTGTCTAAGAATGCGCTTGATAGTAGATGCTTGATATTGATGACGTGCAAAGACGTAGAAATCCGATTTAGCAATACCAATGCCGTTAGACGCTTTTCGTCTGCAACTGATACATTTTTGTGCTTTTTAGCACTATATGCCTATACAAGATGCTTTTATTATTATTATTATTATTATTATTATTATTATATTATTATTATTATTATTATTATTATTATTATTATTATATTATTATTATTATTATTATTATTATTATTATTATTATTATTATTATTATTATTATTATTATTATTATTATTATTATTAATATCATTATTATTATTATTATTATTATTATTATTATTATTTTATTATTATTATTATTATTATTCTATGTTTGACTTTTGCTTTATATTTGTACAAGTTGGCTCCAAGTCTCACCCAGAGACCTCAAGAGACAACAGGGTTGGAAGTTCATGTTGTTGTTATGCCTAGTGTGCCATATATTTGGGGGGTGGGGATGTTGTACTAATGAATGTCTAAAAAAAAAGTTTTTTTTTTTTTTTTTTTAAACCGAAAATTATGTTTGTTTTAAACCTTGAGATTACATAGAGAGTATTTTGCGTAGGATATGAGCAGTTCCCATGAGCACTATCTTTTGAACTTCTGCCATTTATTAATATCATTATTATTATTATTATTATTATTATTATTATTATTATTATTATTATTATTATTATTATTATTATTATTATTATTATTATTATTATTATTATTATTATTATTACTATTGTATGTTCGACTTTGCCTTTGTATTTGTACAAGTTGACTCCAAGTCTCACCCAGAGACCTCAAGAGACAAGTTAGAAGATCAAGTTGGTGTTATGATTAGGGTGCCATATATTTGGTTTCGCACAAAGTATTGTTCTAGAGAATGTCTAAGAAAACATAAGAAATTGATTAGTTTGTTTTAAAATTTGGGATTACATATACAGTATTTTACGTTAGATATATGCAGTTCCTATGAGCACTATTTTTTGAATTCCTGCCATTTTGGGATTTCCTGGTATCTGAGCACCTATGATAACAGGTATTGTTTTAGTCTTGAGGTCCCACATTTTGCCAATTTCTATTTCAAGATCTTTATACCTGCTCAGATTTTGGTAGGTCTTGACAGATACATTTATATCGATTGGGACAATAATATCGATGAGGAGGGATGATTTTTGCCTGAAGTCCGTCAATATAATGCCTGGCCGATTCGCATCTATGTTTCTGTCAGTTTGAACGGTGAAGTTCTAGAGGAGTGAGATGTGGTCATTCTCAAGCACTGGATGTGATTTGTGTTCCTATCAGTTTTTTTCATGGGGCAGATCCAGGTTTTTTTCAAATTACCCAGTGAATATACTGTGCTGCTCTATCATGCCTGTTGAGTTACTCTGTAGGCGCAAGAAGACTGTACATGGAGACAACATGATCGATGGTTTCCTTTTGTTGTCGACATACACGACATGTTGGACCACTGCCGTTCTTTAATATGTTGGCCTGGTAGTTTCTTGTTGGTAGGCATTGATCTTGAGCTGCTATGATAAACCCTTCTGTCTCTGATTTTAAGTCAGAAGACACTAACCATTGATGGGTAAGGACTTTATCAACATCGGCACTATTAGCTCTCTTTGAGTATATTCCATTGAGAGGTTTTTCTTGCCATTTATCAGTAAGAATATCTAAGGTAGCAGTTTTAGCACGGATTTTCATACACTTAGCTTTTTCTGTGCTTGTTTCCAGTACGTCTAATTCTGGGATTTGTTGTATTTGGAATTCACTTAGATATTTCTTTGCCAGTTTTGTTACTGAGTATGATATTTTCTTGTTTTCGTGCCTTAAGACAAGTTTTAACATCCAGCCATTAGAGTTTTCCAAGTAGATGCTGAGCCCGCTTGTGGCAATCTTCATAGTTAATTCCAGTTGTAAAAGTCCACGGCAACCCTCTCTCCGTAGCAGGTAAAGTCGATCTATATTTGCCTTAGGGTGGTGCATTCTATGCATTGTCAACAATTTTCATATTTTTCTGTCAAGATTACATATTTCAGTAACTGATCAGTTAATAATATTGAAACTATAAGTCACGACAGGTATGGCGAAAGTATTGACCGCTTCGATTCTGTTTCTTGCGTTCAGCTCTGTCTTGTATTGCTCTACCCTGCGATAACATTCTGTTCTGATCTATTCCCGCCTCATTGAATGTTTGATTCCATCACCCTAGGTATTTGTAGCTCTCCGCTGGTTCTCTTTTATGACATTCTGTTGTTCAAGATTAACGTTGGATGTCTCTATCATTTTTTCTCTGATAAAGGTAGCTTTTGCACATCACTGAATTGTTTAACAATCGCTAGTAAGCCCTGTAGTTGCTGGTCATTTTTTGCAAAGAGCTTTAAATCATCCATATAAAAGAAATGATTTATATTTTTATTAAACATTTTATAACCATATTGTACATCATCGATCAATTCCGAAAGAGGTATTAAGGCTAGACAAAAGAGGAGTGGTGATAGAGGGGGTCACCCTAGAAAATGCTGCATGAAATTCTTACATCTCCAGCATTGAGAGATTCATTGTCACTGCTCAAAGTCGGTGTGGTTCTCCATGATCTCATATTTACAGATAAGAAATTATTATTATTATTATTATTATTATTATTATTATTATTATTATTATTATTATTATCGTTGTCTTCATCGTCACCGTCTTCATCATCATCATCATCATCATCATCATCATCATCATAATTCCTGACATAAATGATACAAATTCTGGGAGAAAAGAGTAGGTGAAAATATTTGGCAATTTTCCAAGAGAAACTAAATAATTTGACACTGTCGCATGTCAAGCTTTCGTTTATTATTATATTTAGTGACAGATGACAAATATTATGCATTAATAACATATTTCTATTTTGTGCCAAACATTGCAGATTCAACAAAGAACATTACAGTATGGACACCAACGAAAAACAACAACATTGTATATACTATTGTATAATAATATGACAACATAATACTAACAATTGTGATGGTGATAATTTCTTCTGACTTTGACACGAAATCTCAAATTTGGGACGAAGAACACAGTTGATTATTTCGATTCCAGTTCTTGCTAGCACTTTATTTTATCGATCCCAGGGGGACGAAAGAAAAAGTTAACCTGTCCAGGGTTTGAGATCTGAGCTTAAAGAACCGAAAGAAATACTACAAGGCACTTTGCTGACCACAATAACAACACCACTAATATGTAGTGGAGGCACATGGCCTAGTGGTTAAAGCAGCGGATTCGCAGTCGAGAGATCGCGGGTTCGAATCTCAGACCAGGCGATGTGTGTGTTTAAGAGCAAAACACCTAAGTTCCATGCGTCTCCGGCAGAAGGTAATGGCGAACTTCTGCTGACTCTTTCGCCACAACTTTCTCTCACTCTTTCTTCCTGCATCTTGCAGCTCACCTGCGAAGGACCGTCCAGGTGGAGGATCCTATACGCCAAGGAAACCGGGAAACCGGCCCTTAAGAGCCAGGCGTGGCTCGAGAAGGAACAAACAACACTAATACGTCTCCTTTTCAGCAATACTAATTACAAAAGCGTTAATGGTGATATAGTCATCTATTAGGATGACAGGAAGTATTTATGTGGCCTGTTAATCTGCTAGAAATAGCAACCAAATCTCCCTGAGTCATATGTCACTACCTTAGACAAACATTGAAAATGCGTAAAAAGGATGGATGATTACAGCTATATCTTTGATCATAAATCCACTCGATCAGAGTTTACCTAGGGTTAAAATATAACAACAACTGAGAGCTAAAATGTGGCAGATCAAACAGCTAGAAAAAGCTGTCAAATCGTCTTCAAATTACACCACACAGTCCTTAGAAATGTAGACATTATATAATGTGACCCTGAGTTTCTTATGCATAGGAAAAAGACGAATGGTCACGGTTGGAATGCTTTTGGTCATAGATTTACATAGCGAGATTTGACATAGTAAGCATCAACAATTGGTTGCTTCTATGCGGTAGAGAGAGGGGGAGAGAAGGAGAGAGTGAAACCTGCGAGCTCGTGGTCATAGTATGCCACTGAGTAGGTCTCTGCGAATCAGCCGGTTCCTGGACACAGTGTTAGACGCTTTGTTCCAACAGTACCGCCCCAGACATTTGAGCGATATTCTCTGGAGCGCATTTCTGTTTTGTGGAGGATCAACAACATTTTACGGTCCTGGATATACAGGATGTATATACATACATACATACATACATACATACATACATACATACATACATACATACATACATACATAAATACATACATACATACATACATGATGGCTGCCCCCTCGTTATCGAGTATGGCCATTGCACGAAGCTTAACTGTTATTGGTTCTGTGATCGAATGTGACTTTTTAGCTCAGCTAAAGATCTACAATGTCTTGTACAGAATTGGCAGCTAAAACCTTTACCGGTAGCAGTCGGCTATAGTTGTAACTGGGCTTCGTGTAACTT
Organism: Octopus sinensis; assembly: GCF_006345805.1. Classification (NCBI taxonomy): domain Eukaryota; kingdom Metazoa; phylum Mollusca; class Cephalopoda; order Octopoda; family Octopodidae; genus Octopus; species Octopus sinensis. The sequence goes on along the minus strand of NC_042997.1, from coordinate 50,126,320 downwards.
TGCATGTCGTTCAAGGAGGACATACATACATACATAAATGTGTGTGTGAGCGTGCGGGTATGCGTGTGTATGTGCGTATGTGTGTGCGTGTGTGTGGAGATGATAAAATGTGAAGGCTATGCTTAACTTTATCGAAAGAATTCAGTTGGGAGGATCATATTAGAGCATTTGTCGAATCCGCTTCTACATGGGAATCGCCATTATTCGATCTCGTAATGGAATACTGGCGCTACTTTAGGACTGGTATCACTAATGGTATTTCCTTCTCTTTCGTCGACTCCTAAAGCTAAACTTCGATCCTTCTTTCATGATCAGGACATTGATTTTATTATCCCTCTTTTGCAAATATTTCCGCAGTTATTGTTCGGCCAATTTTCCATTTATCAATTTTATTTTCTTCCGCTTAAGATAACTAATCGAGTGGCTCGAATGACTTGCCCCTTAGAAAAGCAATAATAATAATATAATAATAATAATAATAATAATAATAATAATAATAATAATGATAATGATAATAATAATAATAATAATAATATATAATAAAAAATAATATTAATAATAATAATAATAATAATAATAATAATAATACTAATAATAATAGATAGGAAAACAAGAAAAATACTGACAGGATCTAGGATGCCATCACCAAAAAAAATCTGACATAGAAAGAATATATACAACGTATAGAAGGTGGTAGAGGCCTTATACAGCTGGAAAACTACTATAAAATATCCACCATAGGACTGCAAAAATATCTACTTCAGAAGGAAGGAAAACTGATCCAGATAGCGGCAAAACACGAGCAAAACAAAAAACTGTTCTCAGTATTTAAGGAAGCTGACAAATACAAACAGAAATCATACCACCTAATAAACATGAAGAAGAGAAGAAGTTAAGAAGAAGAAGAAGAAGAAGAAGAAGAAGAAAAAGAAGAAGAAGAAGAAGAAGAAGAAGAAGAAGAAGAAGAAGAAGAAGAAGAAGAAGAAGAAGAAGAGAAGAGAAAAGAAGAAGAAGATGATGAAGAAACAACAAAAGCTATAAAACAAATGAAATCCAAACTAAAAATAGAACAGCAATTACCATGATAAAACGATGGCAAGAAAAGCCCCTTCATGGTAAATACTGGACTAAACTAAACGCAAAAGAAATAGACAAGAAAAAATCCCAGCAATGGTTGAGAAGCTCAGGACTCAAAGCAGAAACAGAGGAGGATTTTTAATGCAGCACAAGACCAAAGCCTCCCCACCAGAAATTACAAAAACATGTAATGAAAAGAAATATTACAAGTAACTGCAGAATATGTGGAGATGGACAAGAAACAATAAATCATATTATCTCTAGCTGCCCAGTCCTGGCTAAGAAGGAATATATTCACAGACATGACAGAGTTGGAACCTACATGCATTGGAAGCTATGCCAACATTATGGAATAACAACAGAAAAAAGATGGTATAGGCACACACCAGAAAAGGTCACAGAAAACGAGAAAGCAACCATACTCTAGGTTATGCCGATACACACAGATAGAGAAATTAAGGCCAACAGACCAGATATAGTTGTCAGAGATCATGAAAAAAAAAATGATTTCTAATTGATGTATCAATACCGGCAGATGACAACGTGTCTCTAAAAGAAATGGAGAAACTCTCAAAATACAAAGACCTGGAAATAGAGGTAACTAGAATGTGGAATCTAAAAACAGAAACAATTCCTATCATAGTAGGTGCATTAGGCATGATAAAAAAATATTCAGACAAATACATAACAAAAACACCAGGACTTACAAACACATATAACATACAGAAAATTGCACTACTAGGCACTGCACACATCCTACGCAGAACACTTTCCATACAATAACCATCAGAGCATCACAACAAATCACAGCACATACCCAAGGCACACAGAGCTGCGCTCGGTAGTGAAGTGAAAGCACGCTATAAAAATAAAACTACTGAATAATAATAATAATAATATAATAATAATAATAATAATAAAATAATAATAATAATATAATAATAATGATAATAATAATAATAATAATAATAATATAATAATAATAATAATAATAATAATAATAATAATAATAATAATGATGATGATAATAATAATAATAATAATAATAATAATAATAATAATAATAATAATAATAATAATCATAAATGCCCTGATGCAGTACCAAGCAGTGGCTCTCATGGCTTCTGATCGTAACTGATTGGAAGTGTTATCATGTACATTGTTTTGTCTTGGTTTAAAAGATGGGCAACAGCAAATATTCTGCTCAATACCACAGATTTGCTTGTCAGTTGTTTGGCCTTAACCAGTTGAGCATGTCCCTTAGTGGCTGACGATATGTGCATCTCTGATCACGAGCAGAAGTAGTGGGAGAGCATCATAGCCATGTGTTGAGAGGGATTCTTTGGGGGTTTGAATAATTCACCTCTGGAAACATTGGTGTTTCATTCGACATTCTTAAACAACCCTTATTCAGGGACCTTTTGAGCAGGATGGGCTACTCAACCAGAAGAAAATTCTAACTGGGCCCCACCTGCAAGGTCATGTGCTGTTTATCTTGATATGAGATCACCATGTCGCGCACATATGGTTGTGATGCATGTGCCTGGTGTACCCTTATCAGACGGGTAGTCATGATGGGTATATTGGGCTTCGTATATTTTACCCCAGTGTCACTTTGATGGCATGCACTGCTCTCTCACTCAATAATAATAATAACAATAATATATTTATAACATCTTATGTGTCAATTGCTTCGTATTTCAAGATTAGAGGTATTCATCAACGTGTATTCATTCTTTTGTATTGACTTTAGAAATGGAAAAATGGAAGATGTAACGTTTACACTTTTCTCAAGAGCGTTACAGAAGCAAGTGAAATAACAACCAATAGAAGTCGAAACTACGTTGCAAATTGAGTTATTTGGAAGCTGACCACCGACGAAATACGGCCACTAACCACACAATTATTGATCGACAGAGATCAATCTTTACCTTTTTTGTTCATATTTTTACAATATTTCAGGAAACAAACGTTTTGAGGCTCTGAGGTAATGTTTGAAGAACATTATAATATTGGGTTGTCCGGAAAGTTCGTGCCAATTTTTAAAGGAAGGAAAAAGGTCACTAAATACTCGCCATTACATTTTTAATCAACCAAATATGAACCATTTTGTTGCACAATGCGCCTTCATCTTCCCTTTAACTTGAAAATACCCTCTTCCCAGAACTGAGGTGGTTTCATGGCAAAGAATTCATCAAGATATCTTTTTACGTCATCCAAGGAATTGAAATTTTTACCATTAAGACTATTCTGCAGAGGCCTGAATAAGTGGAAATCCGAAGAGGTAATATCTGGTGAATATGGAGGGTGGGGTAACATATCCCAGCCGAGCTGCAGCAATTTTTGTCTGGTTTCCAAAGAAACGTGCGGTCTTGCATTATCATGTTGGAAAACAACATTCTTTCTGTTGGCCAATTCTGGACGTTTCTCTTGAATTGCTGCTTTTAACTCGTCCAGTTGTGTGCAGTATTTCTCAGAATTAATTGTCTGGTTACTTAGAAGCTCATAGTACAGAATTCCTTTCCAATCCCACCAGACACAAAGCAAGACTTTTTTAGGGTGAAGACCCGATCTTGGGGTGGCTATGGGTGGTTCATGTCGCTTACTCCAGGATCACTTCCTCTAAACATTTCGGAAGATAATCCATTTCTCATCACCTGTCTCAATTTTCTTTAAAAAAGGTGAGTTTTCATTCCGTTTATAAAGCGAATCACAGATGGAAATGCGATCCAAAAGGTTCTTCTTACTCAACTTATGTGGTACCCAAACATCATAGCGATTTGTGTACCCAAACTTTACCAGGTGCTTTGGAACGACGATTTTGATAGGTTGAGGCTTTCTGCCAATTCTCGGGTTGTGCAATGTGGGTTATTCTCAATTAATGACTTGATTTGGCCATCATCTGTAGTGGATGGTCTGCCTGATCGCTCTTTATCAATAAGGCTACAATCTGCAGCTCGGAACCTTGCGAACCACTTCCGCACAGTTCTTTCGGAGAAAGAAACATCACCGTAAACTGCGCATATTTCTTTGGTTGTTTGTGAGGCATTTTCCTTTTACGGAAAAAGAAAAGCATCAAGTGCTGAAAACGAACTTTCTTATCTTCCATTTTAAAGGGTTACAGAATTAACACAGGTTATAGGAACATAAACCTTCTTCCACGAAAAGATAGCTTAAACTGTGCTCTAAATGGAGGTGTAGTCAAATCCTATTTTATGGAGTCAACCGTGTTCTAAAATAAATCAAAAAGTAAGCTATTATAAATTGGCACGAACTTTCCGGACAACCCAATAGAATGGCGAGTCAACTGGCAGTGAGATTACAACCTGATTTAGGAGAAAGTATGTGGTTACAGCAGATGAAGGTCCTGCTTTTAGACCTCTTTAAGGACTCACAATAGGAAATTATCTAAGAGTAAAAACTAAATATATACTCTTATGTATTTGTTTTGCAAGATTCTTTATAGGAAATCATGTGCTGAAACAGATATTGCTATTCTTGGTGATGGTCATATTTTGCTAATTAAACATCCGCATTATATATGTGTTCTTCAGTTCAGCTTTATTACTATTATTTTAATTTCTTTGTCAAAGACTTTTCGTCACACATTCTGTAACCTCTTCAGTAACTCTCTATCCCGCGTGTCACTTTTTGTTCTGAAGAGGTCACAGAATGTGTAACGAAAGTACTTTGATGAAGAAACTAAAATAATAGTAATAAAACTGCTGTGAAGACTAAATATATATTTTTATGTAAAATTATATAATTAGTGTTCATGGGATCTTTAAATATACCACGTTTTATAAATGATACATACATTTCATTTATAGATATTCACAACAATGTTCCATTAGGTTTAAGATTTCGATTATTCACTCTCTTTATTGACTTTGCAAATGGGAAAATGGAAGTCGTAACGTTTATGCTTTTCTTAAGAGCATTACAGAAGCAAGTAAAATAACGATTTTGTTCCATAATTGAAGTTTCTAAAAGCGTATCACTTGGACACATATCGTGACAAGTATAATAACATTTTAGATGCTTCGTCATTTTTCTTGTACGATTATTGCCAAATGTACACCATTCTATTAAACAAAAAATCTATTATAAACATTATAAAAATTATTTATTTTTAGTGAATGATAAATTTAAATTGAACGGTAATTGTATTTACATTTCTGTTAAAAGAGAATGTTTCGAAGATACTTAGCTAAATGGAAGTGAATAAAACATGTTACCTCATATTTATAGATATATTTTGTAAATACAAAATATATAATTTGACTAATAGAACAAGTATATTTTGACGCGATGAAATCATTTTTTTTTACCTCAAACTCTATGTGCGAAATTTATCTTTTATTTTTATTTGTTACATGTTTCAGTCATTAGAATGCGCCGTCCGTGCTTATTTTTTTAAGCCTGATATTTAATTTATCGGTGTCTTTGCTGAACCGCTTGTTTACGGGGATGTTAACACATTAACATTAGTTGTCAAATAGTGGAGTGGAGAAATAAACACGGGCACAAAGACACATGTAGACACATACGTACATACATATATATATACGACGGGCTTCTCTCAGTTTCTGTCTACCAAATCCATTTACAAGGCTTTGGTCAGCTTGTGGTTGACCACATACCCACATCTACTCCTATCTCCATAAGTATTTTAGGATGAGGCTAAACATAATTATTTTTCATATGGAAGTATTTAATTGCATAATATCAATCGGTTTTGTTTAAACATTTGCTATGTAAAAATTC
>NC_042997.1:50112976-50115476 GCF_006345805.1 Octopus sinensis | reverse complement strand
TTATAAGAGATTTTGGAGAGAAATTAGGATTAAAAATGAATGCCAACACAACGAAATTTATAATTTACTACGAAATGGGAAGCCGAGAGAGATGGGAGAGGGGGAGAGAGACAGGAAGAAAGAAATGGACAGACAAGCCGACAGACAGATAGATAGATAGATAGACAGGGAGCGAAAAGAAAGAAAGAAAAAGAAAGAAAGAAAGAAAGAAAGAAAGAAGCAAACAAACAAAGGAGGAGCAAGGCAAGTAAAATAAGGAAAAGAAAGAATAAAATGAAGAGAAGGAAATAAAAGAAGAATGAAAGAAAGTTATTGGTAAGCAATAAAGAAAAAGAGAATTGGTGAAAAAAGGAGACGGAGAAGAAAATAAAAGAATGAAGTAAAGATTGAAAATGAAAACAAAAATCAAGAAAGAATGAAAAAGTACAAGGACCGAAATTTTGGGGATGGGGCCAGTCGATTAGATCGACCCCAGTACGCAACTGGTACTTAATTTATCAACCCCGAGAGGCACAGTCGACCTCGACAGAATTTGAGCTCAGAACGTAAAGACAGACGAAATACTGCTAAACATTTCGCCCGGCGTGCTAGCATTTTTGCCAGCTCGTCGCCTTGAGGAAACAGATATAGTCATTCATATATAAATGTTTGGAAAAATGTTGAAGCTAAGAGTATAAAAGTTTGTGCTTCTGTAGATTATAGCTAACCTTTGCTAATACCGTTTCAAATTGATAATGTATCAGTGCTTAATAAATAGTTCATTGTTTTGTGACCGTGTTGTTGTTGTTGTTGTTGTTGTTGTTGTTGTTTTAACTTAAACAAGGCATCGTTGTATTTTCAGCTCTTTTACTCTGTTCCATATGCGTTATTTATCAGGCTCTGAAATCATTTAATATTAACTTATTTATCTGAAGATATAGTGGCAGTAGCAAATGTACTTTACACACACACAGACACTCGTACACACACAACACACACACACACACACACACACACATACACACACACACACTTGTACACGCACACACACATACTCGTACACGCACACACAAACACACAGACACGCATTCACACACACGCGCACACACAACCACACAGACAAATTTGCTTGCACATATACACGCACACACACACACCACATACACTCACACAACCACACACACATGCATACACGCACGGACGCACACACACACTCGTACACACAAACAAACACGCATCCGCACACACAGGCACAAACACAGGCACACACAACCACAAAGACATATTTGCATGCACATACGCTCGCACACACACACGCACACACACCACATACACGTGCCAGAGACGATGAAATCTTGGATGATTGCAATTATGTTTCCTAAGAGAGAAAAATAAACAAACGCATTGTGCAAAATGCGCGTATATCCAAACGTAAAGGGGAGATAACCTCATAAATCAAGTATCCTCCGAGACTGATATGTCATCAAAGAAAAGACAATCTGGTTGTCTGAAAACAGTAGGACAGCTATGTCACATGTTTCGGTTTCGATAGGCACCAACAGCACAACAGTTGTCCTACCTTGACCCCAGCGAATGACAGACTTCGAGATGGATATGCACAAACATTTAAGGCCTAGAGTAACATGTTAAATTTAATAGAGAATGAGTTAAAAATATAAATCAGAGAGGCTTACAGCATGAAGACATTCAGCAAACGTGAATAAGGTATACAGGTCTCTAATTAAGAGATGAGGAATTATGTACATTATTTACATTATTTACATTCGACGGATATTTGTCCTCATCTTGTTTGTTGTTAACATAACGTTTCGGCTGATATAACCTTCAGCCTTCTTCAGGTGTCTTGGGGAAATTTCGAACCTGGGTTCCCATTCCTAAGGTATTTTTCGATGTTATTATTATTATTATTATTATTATTATTATTATTATTATTATTATTATTATATTATTATATTATTATTATTATTATTACTTTTTTTTCTTCTTTCAATTTGCTTCCATTTCTTGCCGAGTGTCTTCCCGACTCCTAGGGCAAAGAAACTCATAGTATACATTGGTAGGCCATTAAACCAAACTCAATAGTTCGTTCATTTTTTTTTTTTTTTAAGTTAAATTAAAATACATGAGCAGCAACAGTTCTCACATCGACAATGCTCTTCTCAATACGTGTGATGTACCAGTTAAGACAATCTTTTGCACTTCTTGCAGGGATGGTAAGCCAGGGATCATTCTCATATAATTTTCGGTTCCCTTCTTGATCATTCCTAGTGCTCCTACGATCACTGGTATTGTAACCGCCTTGAGATGCCACATTTTCTCAATTTCAATGAGTAGGTCTTTATATTTTCTGAGCTTGTCAAACTCTTTCGCCGAGATATTATGATCACAGGGGATGCTCATGTCGATCAATAAGCAAACTTTATTGTTTGGTCTTTCACAACAATATCTGGTTTATTGGCCTTGATGGTTCGGTCTGTATGTACTGGAAAGTCCCACAGAA
>NC_042997.1:50092976-50110476 GCF_006345805.1 Octopus sinensis | reverse complement strand
GTTGATGCAATGTATATGCCATGGGTGTACATAAAAATGGATACGACTTCTGATTTACGCTGAATGCCAGAACTTTTAGGAGTAGGGGTAGCTAATATTAGTGATCACGGCATTTGGCTGATACTTTATCCTATCGACATCAGAAGGATTAAAATCAAAGTTGACCATGGCAGGATTAGAATTGAAAATGAAAAGAGCCCGAATAAATAACTTGAAGCATTTCGTCCGAGCTCCAAACAATTCTACCAGCTCGCCGCCTTTTATATATATAAAAAAAAAGGGAATAATATGGAGAAGCGATTATGAAGGTGGACCCATTTAGCAACATTCAGATATTTTCCAACGGAGACATTCGTTGAAACCTGTAATACTTCCCCTGGTAAGGATAAAAGCAAATTCCGTTGTGCTGTAGAATTTATCTACCATATAACACACGTTCCAATGTTGCCAAAGAGATAAAAGTTGTTTTATCTGTTTGGTAATGGTGACGAACGTTAAGTATTCAAAGAGCTATGTCAGCGTCTACATATAGAAACATCGGAAAAAGCTTCTACAGATGATGTAAAACGTAAGCAATGATATAGAATTCTTAGATTTGAAGCTAAGTAAAGATGGTAGGCAAAAATGAATCCTTTTTTGGAGATACAGTACAAAATAATAAACTTTCGTTGGATTCTAACATGTAGTGTATGAGGTATATTAAGTAATAAGTAATTACTACTACCTAGAAGAAATATAAAAAAAGTAAATTATTTTACTGACCGCATGTCACGTCAATGATATAAATATATTGGTTTCAAATATTGGCACAGGGCCAGCAATTTCGGTGAAGAGGTCAGGTCGATTATACCGTCCCCAGCTAGTACTTACTTTAAAGATCCTGAAAGATAAAAGGCAAAGTCGACCCCGGTAGCATTTGAACTCAGAAAGTAAAGACGGACGAAATGCTGCTAAGCATTTTTCCCAGCTTGCTAACGATTCTATTTCTTTATTGACCACAAGGGGCTAAACATAGAGGGGACAAACAAGGACAAACAAACGGATTAAGTCGATTGAATCGACCCCAGTGCGTAACTGGTACTTAATTTATCGACCCCGAAAGGATGAAAGGCAAAGTCGACCTCGGCGGAATTTGAACTCAGAACATAAAGACGGACGAAATGCCGCTAAGCATTTTTCCCGGCGTGTTAACGATTCTGCCAGAACGCCGCCTTTGGATGTACGGAAAATTTTAACGACAGAAATTACGAATCAAAAATTAAAATCCGATGATTTTCGTCACCATTCCTGACTATAAACATGTTTTCAGTCAGATGAATTTATTTTCACACTGGTTATAATCAAGCCAACAACTCATATGCTATAGATTCTACAATGTTACCAAGTGTCTTCTCTAACAGTCTACGCCTATCCTATTTCTTTACTACCCACAAGGGGCTAAACACAGAGAGGATAAACAAAGACAGACAAACGGATTAAGTCGATTATATCGACCCCAGTGTGCAAATGGTACTTATTTAATCGACCCCGAAAGGATGAAAGGCAAAGTCGACGTCGGCGGAATTTGAACTCAGAACGTAGCGGCAGACGGAATACCGTAAAGCATTTCGCCCGGCGTGCTAACCACTCTGCCAGCTCGTCGCCTCCGTGTCAACGCCTGTCCATAATCAAAAATGACGATTAACGCCTTCTTAATGTTATTTTAAGTATGAGTTTTGTTGTTTTGTTTCGTCCTTAACTGTGTTGCTGTATCATTCACTCGTCCCCTCTTTTTCTTTCATTCCTGTAACAGTTGTCTTCTCTTGTTTTGTTCGCCTACACTATTGCTAACCTCGGAGAGAGAAAAGAGAGTGGTTGGGAAACAAGCCCGCTAGCGGAAGAGAAGGAAATAAAGAGCAAGACGTGACCGAAGTATACGACAACAGGCGAGAATGTCTATTCATTGAATTGTAATGTAAATGGCAGAGTATAACATATATACTTCTATTACTGAGCCAGAATCAGTGTAGCACTGGGATTTTCGAACTGCACGTGTAGTCCACACGACAGATTTCCGCACAGTTTCCGTTTATACAATTTCCCCACAAATTGTTTCGGTTGATTTATTCATATATTGATCAAATGATACAATTATGGATTAAGAAATTGGCGACTAATTAACCTAATATTTTACGTAGTACAATAAAACTGTCGATTGTCTATCCCTGAAATGTCATTTATACACAGATTGGAAGGCGGCGAACTGGCAGAAACGTTAGCACGCCGGGCAAAATGCGTTGCCGTATTTCGTCTGCCGTTACGTTCTGAGTTCAAATTCCGCCGAGGTCGACTTTGCCTTTCATCCGTTCGGGGTCGATTAAATAAGTACCAGTTACGCACTGGGGTCGATGTAATTGACTTAATTCCTTTGTCAGTCCTTGTTTGTCCCTTCTGTGTTTAGCCCCTTGTGGGTAGTAAAGAAACAGGTTTTTCGTCTGCCGTTACGTTCTGGGTAGTGGGTAGCGAACTTCTTCACTACTTCAGGGAGTGACGACCCTGCCTGACACGAGTTCCGGGCTCAGCTGGCTCCGGCTGACAGTACCCGGTATGGGCCCCTATCCAGGGTTACGGAAAGGAGACAACCTTCAAAGAAATCCGGAGTGGAGCCCCGAAGGCGGTCTAGTGTTCGACTCGACACTCTTCCGGCAGCTCCTGCAACCAAGCTGGTGCCAAACGTAATGCACTGCACTCCACTGGACAACATCAGCAAGGTCGAGAGAGGAAACCTGACGATTGGGCTACCCAGGACTTTCTTACCTATAGCCCAGGCCTGCGCAAAACTGGAGAGGACACTTCAGTGCTGCTGTAAAAAGCTGCAGAAACAACACGGGAGGTAACAGTCACGAGTGATAAGTCCATTCAGATTGACGTAAAATATGGGCGCTACGGGTTACCTCTGACGGTGGGAGGGACTTCCGTGTCCTATTGGTTAACTACTGCCCACCTCAAGCTGGGCAGCCCCCAGTTAATAAGGTGCTGACCCGCCACAAGCCGCCTGCTCCATTGGATGCTTGGAGCTAAGAGTACGACTCGAAAAGCGGCCTGCAACCTCTGCACCAGGCAAGCAACTAAAAGTCAAGAAAATACCAGTTCTGCGGTTGGCAAGCTGGAATATCAGGACCATGTGTCCTGGAATATCTGATGATCTTCGCAGGATTGAAGACACAAGGAAAACGGCCATCCTTGACCGTGAACTAAAGAAGCTCAACATAGATATTGCTGGGCTGCAGGAGACAAGACTTCCCTCAAACGGCAAACTCAAAGAGCAGGATTTCACCTTCTTTTGGCAGGGAAGAGATCCAGAAGAACCTCGTCAACATGGCGTTGGCTTTGCAGTGAGAAACTCACTACTCTCCTCAATAGAACCACCATCGGGAGGCACTGAGCGTATCCTCTCACTGCGCCTCTCGACTTCTTCTGGCTCAGTACATCTACTCAGCCTCTATGCTCCCACTCTCTACAGCTCAGAGGAGACCAAGGACCAGTTCTACAAAGATCTCAACTGTGTCATAGAAAATATACCAACGACTGAAAATATTTGCCTTCTAGGGGATTTTAACGCTCGCGTGGGATCTGACCATGATTCGTGGCCCATTTGTGTTGGACACTTTGGTATTGGCAACATGAATGACAATGGTCAGAGACTACTCGAATTCTGCACATACCACAACCTGTGCATCACAAACTCATTCTTTACCAACAAGCCATCCCACGAGGCATCCTGGAGACATCCAAGATCTCACCACTGGCATCAGCTGGATCTCATCATTACACGGAGATCTTTTCTGAATTCTACTCTATTGACCCGCAGTTACCACAGCGCGGATTGTGACACAGGCCACTCACTAATTAGAAGCAGGGTGAGGATTCTGCCTAAAAAAGTCCATCGCTCCAAGAAAGTAGGCCGACCACGCATCAACACCGCCAGAACCTCGGACCCTACACTGCGAAAATGTTTTGCTGCTTCTATCAAGGTTGCCCTCAGTGGCTGCCCAACCTCCTCTGCTGAAAGTAGGTGGGACTATATCAGGGAAGCCTTGTATACGACATCATTGGATACTTTCGGCATGAGAGAAAGGCAAAACCCAGATTGGTTCAATGCTGGGCTCTCAGAGCTGGAGCCAGTTATCGAAGCAAAGCGTGCAGCTCTGGTGCAATACAAGAGTGACTCTTCTACAAAGTCACTCGAAGAACTCAGAAAGGCACGAAATAAAACCCAACTGACAGCCAGACGCTGTGCAAATAGGTATTGGCAGGAAATCTGTCAGAGTATCCAGTCAGCTGCTGACAGGGGCGACACCCGTGGGATGTATGCCGGTTTGAAGAAGGCCCTCGGTCCATCCGCAACCAAGTCAGCCCCTCTGAAATCAACTACTGGAGATCTCATCAGGTATCAAGGCAAGCAAATGGATAGATGGGTGGAGCACTACCAGGATCTCTACTCACGGGAGACCACAGTGGCTGAGGCTGCAGTCGAGAGTGTCAAGATCTTGCCAGTCATGTGCGAACTTGACAGTCCGCCATCTATAGCAGAGCTCACCAAGGCTGTTGACTCCCTAGCAAGAAATAAGGCTCCGAGAAAAGACGGCATCCCCTCAGAGATCGTCAAAGCCGGCAAAAACACCATCCTGCTTCGGCACCTTCATGAGCTTCTGTGTCAGTGCTGGGAAGAGGGTACAGTCCCTCAGGATATGCGGGATGCCAACATCATTACGCTTTACAAAAACAAAGGTGACCGTGGTGATTGTAACAATTACCGTGGTATATCCCTTCTAAGCACTGTTGGAAAGACCTTTGCCCGCGTTATCCTGGCCAGGCTACAACTACTTGCTTCTCGAATCTATCCGGAATCGCAGTGTGGCTTTAGAAGAAGCAGATCAACTATCGATATGATATTCTCCATACGCCAACTTCAGGAGAAGTCCAGAGAGCAGAAAATGCCATTATATATGGCCTTCATTGATCTAACAAAGGGTTTTGACTCGGTAAGCAGAACAGGCCTCTTCATCCTGCTCCAAAAACTCGGATGTCCACCAAAGCTGCTGAGGATCATCAAGTCTTTCCATGATGACATGCAAAGCACCATACAGCACAACGGTTCAACATCAGCCGCCTTCCAAATAAAAAACGGGGTAAAGCAAGGCTGTGTCCTCGCTCCTACATTGTGTGGCATCTTCTCGCTCTTACTTTCACATGTCTTTTGGACATCAGATGATGGAGTGTTTCTGCACAGTAGAAGTGACGGGAAACTGTTCAATCTCTCGCGCCTGCGTGCCAAGACCAAAATCAGAAACGTCCTGATCAAGGAGATGTTATTTGCTGATGATGCCGCTCTGGTAACACACACAGAAGAAGCCCCCCAAAGGCTCATTAACTGTTTTGAGCAAGCATGTAACGACTTTGGCTTAGCTATCAGCCTTAAGAAGACCAACATCATGGGTCAGGCTACATCGGACATCCCAAACATACATATTGGAGACCACAGATTACAAGAGGTGGAGAAGTTTACCTATCTGGGCTCTACCGTCACCTACAACCTATCCCTTGACGCTGAGCTCAATATACGCATTGGCAAGGCAGCTGCTGCGATGGCCCAACTCTCCAAACGGGCTTGGGACAACAATAAGCTGACCAAGACCACGAAAATGAAGATCTACCAGGCATGTGTACTCAGCACTCTACTGTATGGAAGCGAGACCTGGACGCTATACACACGCCAAGAGCGTCGCCTAAACATCTTTCACTTGCGCTGCCTCCGAAAAATCCTCCGCATCAAATGGCAGAATCATATCCCCAACAAAGATGTCCTCAGGCAAGCAGGAATACCAAGCATGTTTGCACTCCTCACACAAAGACGTATGAGATGGCTTGGGCATGTTAGCCGTATGAAAGATGGCAGAATCCCCAAGGACATACTCTACGGAGAGCTTGCTAGGGGTACTAGGTCTGTGGGTAGACCGATCTTACGTTACAAGGATGTTTGCAAAAGGGACATGAAGGCCTGCAACATCAATATTAGCGGTTGGGAGGCAGTTGCCGGCAACCGTGGAGAATGGCGACGTACCGTAAAAGAGGGAATACAAAGGAGTGACAGAGAGAGAGAGAGAGAGAGAGAGAGGAGAAATGGAAAGAAAGGAAGAGACGTAAACAAGAGACTATGGCACTACAACCAGCCAGGAACAGTCTTCGCTACATTTGCGGTACCTGCCAGAGGGAGTGTTTGTCCAGGATAGGACTACACAGCCACAGCAGGAAATGTATCAGGACATGAAATATAAAAGCCGGACTAGACTACTTCATGCGCAACTCCATTGTCTCCCGAGACAGAAAGGATGCCAATACAATACGTTCTGAGTTCAAATTCCGCCGAGGTCGACTTTGCCTTTCATCCTTTCGGGGTCGATAAATTAAGTACCAGTTACACACTGGAGTCGATCTAACCGACTGGCCCCCTCCCCACAAAATTTCGGGCCTTGTGCCTAAAGTACAAAAGGTTCTAGAGTAGAAAAGGTTTCCAGTTGTTCATTTTGACTTTCCTTTACTCTTCGAGCCTATGATTTTTTAGCGTAAACTTAAGAGAGACAGACAGACAGACAGAAAGAGAGAGAGAGAGAGAGAGAGAGAGAGAGAGAGAGAGAGAGAGAGAGAGAGAGAGAGAGAGAGAGAGAGAGAGAGAGAGACATTGCAGCAAATATACTAAAACATATATATGGTGTATATATTATTCGAATCAAGAATCCAAGTGATTCAATAGTTTTCGATGTTCAGTCTACATAATGTAAGTCAACTGTCTGCAGAACTCAATTGTCTTCTAATTGTGTAAGGGTGAATGCCGGGTCAATATGTTTCTAAACATCAAAGTCAATCATAAGTATAACAAACAGAGACAATATTATTTTAGTTATATAGGTTAGTGTATTCGAGAATACCTCTACTTTCTGAATAGTGAGTTGATATTTCTTTTATTATATTTTTGTCTTAGAAAAAAAAATCACTTCTAGGATATTAATTCCGCGTGCATCTCATATTACGGTAAATATATTTTGTGCTACATCCATCCTTCCGATGTAACAATAAAACTATGTTTAATGAGTTTTGCTACGCATTTTCCAGTGCTCTATCTGCGCAATACATAGAGGCTATTTCTATTTATTTATCTCTAAGTATACATTCCAATCTTCTACTTGTGTCATTTTTTTCCAGTTATTTTCTTATTTCTATTAGTTCTTTCACAACCGATCTTAAGATTACTTCGACGTATTTCACTAACACTTACTGCATTAGTTGGCGAGTGATGAATGCAAATTTTTCATCGAATTATTTCTGAAGTTGTTTACATCTTAGTGCCTATTTGGTGCTTTATATTTCTTTTTGTTTTTGTTTTTCCTGTTCAGATATAAACCAATTAAAATAATTTATATTTTAAGATTAAATTGATCCCAATGGCAAACATTCCAAAAATCTCCTATGACCATGCACTCATAATCTTCACAGTACACACACATACACAACTACACACACACACACACTCACTCACACACATTCACACACACACACACACACACACACACACACACACACACGTCAATGGACAAAGCAAAATACCTTTACGAACTCTACAAAGGTCCAGTGAAACCAGTTCCACCAGAAAATTTAATCAAGTTAACAGAACACAACAACGCCACAATCGCATTCCCAAAATAATCATGGCTGCTTCTAATAAACACAGGCGTCAAGACGATATAAAAATGCAAACCCAGTTACTCAACAGAAATTGCCAACAGGATTCAAATGAGGGGCAGTCTCGAACAAAAGGCATATTACTCTCTCTCCCTCCTGCGGTCTCTCTTCGTCTATCTCTCTCTAGTTATCTCTATCTATCTATCTATCTATCTATCTATCTATCTATCTATCTATCTATCTTCTATCTATCTATCTATCTATCTATCTATCTATCTATCTATCTTTCTCTCTCTCTCTCTCGCTATATATATATATATATATATATACTCTTTTACTCTTTTACTCTTTTACTTGTTTCAGTCATTTGACTGAGGCCATGCTGGAGCACCGCCTTTAGTCGAGCAAATCGGCCCCGGGACTTATTCTTTGTAAGCCCAGTACTTATTCTATCGGTCTCTTTTGCCGAACCGCCAAGTGACGGAGACATAAACACACCAGCATCGGTTGTCAAGCAATGCTAGGGGGACAAACACAGACACACAAACATACACACACACACTTATATATATATATATACATATATACGACAGGCTTCTTTCAGTTTCCGTCTACCAAATCCACTCACAAGGCATTGGTCGGCCCGGGGCTATAGCAGAAGACACTTGCCCAAGATGCCACGCAGTGGGACTGAACCCGGAACCATGTGGTTGGTTAGCAAGCTACTTACCACACAGCCACTCCTATATATATATATAGTGTCTGTGTGTGCGTCTATGCATGTATGTATGTTATTTTCGTTTATGACGCTAAAACTGTTTTGGCTCTTCTCTCTGATTATGTTAACATCTAAATAATTAGAAAAACCAAGTTGCATTAAATAAATAAATTGATCATCATATTAAAAAATGCATTAATGAAAGTAAATGGAATTGCTTTGTTTCAGAAAATGGACTCTTAGAAGATACTAATGTTTAAAGCAGTACTACTCAAAGTGGTGGTCCGCGGACCGGCACCGGTTCGCGGGCCATCAGCTGCCGGTGCGCAGCGAGTTTCCAGGAAAGAAAGAAACATTATAAAATGCTTACGTAATATTGTATCATTTGTTTACAAAATAAATATAAGATAAAAAAATTGTTAACTTTTATTATATATATTTTATTATATATATTGTTTCCGGTATAAATTAATATTACTAAGAAATATGACCAGTCCCTGGCACATTGGGGGAAAAAAAACTATCGGTACGCCACATCCGATTGTTTGAGAAGCACTGGTTTAGACTATATACGAAGAATTTCTTGAATATATAAAAGCGCTCAAGTACCAATTATTAACCGATTTCCAAACTCATTGAACTATTATTATAAACCGTTTCGAAAAATATATTTGCTAAAGACTTCAGAAAGAAAAAGAGAGTGAGCGAGAGAGAGCGAGAGAGAGAAGGGAAGAGAGAGAGAGAGAGAATAAAGGTATTTCACTGCCTTGTCTTTCTCGCTTCTTTTGGAAGATATAACGGTTCTTTCTTTTTAATAGCTTTAATAAAGGATTTGGTGCGAAAGTAAAGGAATGTTGCTGAGATTATGTTTTTGGACTAAATGAATATGCATTTCCAGGCTCTTTAAGAAGACAGCCAGGTAGTTTCTTAGTAAGATGGATATCTAGGATTAGATTGAAGCTAAACGTTTGAACTCTCAAACATATTAATATAGTATCAATGATAAAATAGTTCTGTAATGTTTGGAGAAGAAAGATCATTGGCGCTCTTTTCATATTTTATCGATTTCGGTAATTATTCATGAATATTGACCTCCGTGTGAAAAAAGCTTCTTGTATTAATACCCTTAAAAGTAAGATAACAGCAAAATAGCTTCGAGTAATACTTTTAAAAGTGAGATAAAGACAATGGTAAATAAAGAGTGACAAAACTCCGAAAGAAAAGCGACTTATCAAAAAAGAAATACGTTTTCACTTTACGAGGACATTATATTTCAGAATATTAAAAACCTACGCTAGAATAATGTTTCTTGGTTCAAACGCAGCTAAAAATAGGTATTTGTTTAGATATAGATCACACCACAAGCAATTAAAGACTATATCGATGGAAAATACCACCAAAAGTTATCTATATATTTTGGTGAACACTATATGTATAGAAAGATTCAAACACCTTATATTTACATATAATATATTTGTGGCCAGAAAAAGAGGGATTAGACAGATAATTTTCAATCTTTTGTCATGATTTCACCTCTTTTTCTGTCCACGAAGATATTGAGAAAAAGCAATGCATTTACGTTTGTTTGCAAATTGAGTATTGGCTAAAAAAATCTATACACTGTAGAGCAGCATAGCATTGAAACAAATCCCTGTTAACGCACCAGCAATTTAATAATTGAAAATACAGGCAAAACCAATATGATACTAGCAATATATCAATACTAAATATTGATATATTGGATAATACAAAGGATTATCTTGAATATTACATCGGGTTTATAGATTGCTGTGAAAAGTCTCTTGGCATCCAATGCATACATCTTCAATCAATGTGATAGGAACCAACTAGGCTACAAGCAACATCTGAAACATCACTCCAATTTATGAATATACTTCAAATTCAATACCTCATATCGAAAAGAATCCAACATAAAAATCTCCATCTTAAAAGATCTTGTCTATGCAAATCAAGAGATGGGTATTTCCATAGCTAAAATCCGTTTTTGCTCATCCATTTAAGACTATCGTATGTAAATGCTACATTACAATTTGTAAAGTAACATCAGAAAATATGACGGAAAAATATATTTGCATGTTGACATCAGTTTAAAACTGATATCATCCCTTCATATTCGAATAGGGTTTGGGATTGCCTTCCTCTATATTTATGTGTCATAATATAATTCAGCAACAGACTATATTTATGACACTTCGGTTCAGCTTTACACAATAAATTATTTTCACAGCATCCAAAATACAAAAGCCTGATCAAACATTAGTCATCATTTAAACAACTCTCTTGATTCAAAGGCTCAAAAGCGATACCACACAACGTCTCATCTAGCATATTGTATAGAAGATTATGTTCTTTCTTACATTCTTTTATAAAAATAAGGCTTTGGGGAGAAAGTTGAAATCATTTTAAAGGATATTTCTACAAATACCAGTGAATTCGTTCAGGTTCTTTCGTTAACTCATATAAAAATAGAACAGGATAATACAATAGCAAAAGATATCCAAACTGCTACGCTGCGATCCATATGATGCTTAATGTATTCGTAATGTGCAATATTGTTTATAGCTAGAACATTGAAACTTGTGCATGGAACCGAATTATCTGACCAACCTCATGAATGTCATGGTTCTACTGTGTCGTAGATGAGCTGTAACTACATAGCAGATCTATACTAAACCGGGTTTTCACAAATAGAACTGAATTTCTACATAATGACCTAATATGTCATTTAGCTAGTCACTAATCGAAATATTTTAGAGATGTCTATATACGCGCGGGCGTTGGTGTGTGGTACGAATTTTGCTTCCCAGCCACATGCTTTGGAGTTCAGTCCCACAGCATAGCGTCTTCGGCACGTGTCTTCATCAGCTGTGTCCTGGAGCGACCAGAGCCTTGTCAGTGGATTTGGTAGGCGGAAACAGAAAGAAGCCCATCGTGCGTGCGTGTGTGTGTGTGTGTGTGTGTGTGTGTGTGTGTGTGTGTGTGTGTGTGTGTGTCTGTGTGTGAGCGTGAGTGTCTTTGTTTTTGTGCTGGTCAACTACCACCACTTGATAAGCGGTATTGGTTTATTTACGTCCTCGTCCTCGTAAGTTGCGGGTTCGGCAACAGAGACCGCTAGAATACGTACCGGGCTTTAAAAATAAGTAGATGGGTCGATTCGTCCGACTTGAAACCCTTCATGGCGGAGACCAAAACAGATAAAGGATAAAAGATAAAGGATGGCGTAGAGAAACTGCGTACATATACGAGGGGTGCTGAAAAGTTCTTGGCTTGGGTAAAAGAAAATACAGGAAGATCAGTTAATTATGATACCCCTCTCAGATCCACACACTTATTGCAGCGGTCCTCCTTGTAAAAGTACTCGGAAGGTTGGACCTCCAACCAGGTCTTTCGTGATACCCTTAAAGCCAGGAGGTTTTCGGCACTCCCTCATGCATCACCGTTAAAAGCAGTGTCTCTACAAGCCAGTAAGACAGGAGTTTTTACATGGTTGACCGGCCAAATCTCCTTCAAATTACAACCTTAGATCTTAAATAAATTATATATTTGTTGGACAATGTAGTCCCTGACACGCGAAAACCAAAGCAGGATAAATACAGCTGGAACGTTTTTGATCTTAGGTGTCTGCTTGATAAAAGCTTTCCTGGAGCTAAACACTGACAACTTTTGTATGTCAATGTTCAAATGCAGATAATTAGGAACAAGTTTTGCAACTAAACTGAAAAAGAAAAATCTTTGGAAAACATCTTCTGAATAAAAAGAAATAAGTTGTCTCTACAGCTTCGCTAAAAAAAAAATATATTCAGAATTCACAGACGTCTTTGCCTGTCTGCCTGTTCCCTATGCATTCTCAAACGCCTCGACCAAATCAAATACAATTTCACTTGGAGATAGTATAACCCCCCACCCCGCCACGAGTGTCAACATGTAATTTTTTCATTTCGATTAAAGGAATATAACCTTTTATAGTGATAATCTTTCTATAGCCAACTACACTAATGGACATTGTATACAAGGACGACGACACATTTTGTATATGAGTGTGTATGTGTCTGTGAGTGTATGTGTGTGAGTGCATGAGTGTGTATTGCCTGTGAGTGTGTGTGTGTGTTTCCACGTTAGATACGTTATTAAATACTCACACACACATACACAACTATACATACATATACATATGTGACAACTGACAGGCGCGAATGTATGTTTGAGTGTGTCTCTAAAATTCTTTGTCTGTCTGTCTCGACCAAATCAAATAAAATTTTACAAGGTAATAGTATTACACCGCCCCCTACTGCCATAATCTAATTTTTCTTTTGATTTCCATTAAAACAATATAACATTTTATAGAGATAAGCTTTCTATAGTCAACGATAGTACAGGCCTTATTATACCGTGACGACGACGGCAACGTCACATTTTGTATATGAGCGTCTCTGTGAATGTATATGTGTAATTGTATGAGTGTATAATGTGCCTGTGAGTGTATGTGTGTGAGTGTATGAGTGTGTATGTGTCAATATGTGTTAGCGCGTTCAATACGTACGAGATAGTAAAGAACATTTTATACCACGACGATGATGACAACAACGTCACATTTTGTATATGATTGTGCATGCATCTGTGAGTGTATGTGAATGGATGTATGAGTGTGTATGTGTCTGTGAGTGTGTATATTTCCGCGTTACGTACGTGATTAAACACACACATCTACACATACATATATATATATACGACGACTGACATGCGTGAATATATATATCTGTGCGTATATCTCTTAATATATGTGACTGTATATGAGAGTGTATGTGTGTCTATGTGTGATAATTTCTTTTTTCATTTGGATTAAAACACACATCTACACATACTTATACATATGTGACGACTGAAAAACAATGAGGTGAAAATCTATGTATGTTTGTGTGTGTTTGTCTTTTTATATGTATGTGAGTGTCGTCACATTTTGTATATGAATTTGTCGGTGAGTGTGTGGCTCAGTTTATGCTTCCTATTCTACATCCACACCAGCAATCCAATGTAAACCCTTTGCCTTTTGCTACATTTCAACAGTTCACTTCCCCATTGCCGTCTCCCATTTTAACTAAATTGCAGAAAGTTCCCATTTGCGTACAATATCTCCATTACACCTACATTCATTTAACTGTCAGCCATACGATGGGTCGTGTTACATGCAGCGCCATCCTCCGCAAAGGAGAGTATATCCACTGACAGCTTTGCACTTACCCCCAACTCCAATTTTCCATCACATGTTAGGGCCTGGATTCCTCGAAACGGATGCATGACATGTCGCTTAGTCGAATTAGCCCATCATTCACTATACAAACGTTTTGTCGTCAATGCTTCACTTTCCCGTATTACCTGTTCCAACATAACCGTCGTATATATACAAACTATATCATTTTAATCCCGAGCAACGTCGGGTATCTCAGCTAGTATTCTAATAAAACATCAGTGTAAATAAAATATTCCTAGGCAATAATGAATAGGCAATGCAAAAGTTTCTTAAACGAGAATGATAACTTTTATAGAAGGAGAATTTTATGAAATTAGAAAGAATTAAAACTAACAACCCTTTTTCTTCGTGTTACTCGAGCCTCCCCTACACAAATAGAGGAGACTCGAGCAAGAAAAAAGTCGAGGTCGTTTCACTGAACATCAGAATGGTTCATATACAATTCATTTGAGATATGCAATATTGTCGAACACGATATGAGCTGGTATTTCTCTCTCTCTCTCTTTCTCTCTATCTCTCAATCTCTCTCTCACTTTCTCTCTCTCTTCCTCTCTCTCCTTTCAATTTATCCATATGTATGTATGTATGTATTTATGTATGTATGTATGTAGTATGTATGTATGTATGTATGTATGTAGTATGTATGTATGTATGCATGCATGTATGTATACACACAATAGAGTGACAAATATTTTGACACTTCATGGAATAATTTTGAATTACAAAGTGTATTTAACAGCTTTGGGTGTTATTAAATGGCTAGGATGGCAGTTACTTAAGTTTCAACTCACGGTCTCATGACATATCACTTGCTACCGTCTATGACTTTTTATGCTTTATCTCTAGACTAAATTATTTATATAAAGAAATCAGAAAGGTGCAGGCGAAGCTGTGTGGTAAGAAGCCTGCTCCACAACCACATGGTTCCAAGTTCAATCTCAGTGCAGGGCACCTTGGGCAAATATTTTCGACCGAGGCCTTATGAGTGGTTTGGTAGATGAAAACTGAAAGAAGACCGTCGTGTGTGTGTGTGTGTATGTGTGGGTGGTGGTGCGTTTGTTACCCACCGAAGCTTGACAACCCGTGCTGGTGTGTTTATGTTCCCGTAGCTTAGTAGTTTGGCAAAAGACACCGATAGAAAATATGTATTGAGTTATTGATGTATTGATGAAAATATTTATTCGGCTAAAAGTTCTTCAAGGCGGTGCCCCAGTATGGCCGTAGTCTAATGACTGAAACAGGTAAGGGATAAAAGACAGACTTAAAAACAAATAACATTTGTGAGTTTAAGATTTCGGTTAGATAAACAATACTTGACAGATGTCCCTTCTTGCTTTTTAACACATTTAATGATACATGAAACATAAAGCAACGGAAGAGTTGCCAGCCAGCACCAACTGCTATATCACAAACAACTATATCTACCTGTCTATCTATCTATCTATCTATCTATCTATCTATCTATCTATCTATCTATCTATCTATCTATCTATCTATCAATCTCTCTCTCTCTCTCTTTCTCTCTTTCTTTCTCTCTCTCTCTCTCTCTCTCTCTCTCTCTCTCTTTATATATATATATATATACATGTGAAGGCGCATGGCTCAGTGGTTAGAGCGTCGAGCTTACGATCGTGAGGTTGTGAGCTCGAATCCCAGTCCGGGCTGTGTGTTGTGTTCTTGAGCAAAGCACTTTATTTCACGTTGCTCCAGTTCACTCAGCTGTAGAAATGAGTTGCGACGTCACAGGTGCCAAGCTGTATCGACCTTTGTCTTTCCCTTGGATAACACTGGTGGCGTGGAGAGGGGAGGCTGGTATGCATGGGCGACTGCTGGTCTTCCATAAACAACCTTGCCCGGACTTGTGTCTAGGAGGGTAACTTTCTAGGTGCAATCCCATGGTCATTCATGACCGAAGGGGGTCTTTATATATATACAGTGCCGTAAAAAGTCTTCGGCCACTCTAAACAATTGTAAATGTTCTACTAATTGCCAATTTGGGGTTGTTGTTTTTTTTTTTCAGATGTAGGGCTTAGTGTCTGTACAAGTTTGTCATCTCTTCCCTTTTCTTCCTCTCTCTGTTTTCTTTCTTCACAGTCGAGACGAATGTGGCCCTTCTTTCCACACTCACAACAGGTAGGTTTTTTACCTTCCACCTGTATTCGAAGGACCACATTCTCACCCACGAGCACCCTGTCAGGAAGTATTTCTATATCTTCCGGTGCCCCGAAATACTCTGTCCTAGCCATTTCTGTTGATCAGAGCATGTTATTTGCAGAAATTTTATTTTTTCTGTCCTGTTAAACAACAGGACAGCCATCACTTCTCGTGGGTCAATTTCTAGTGGTACTTCTGTATACCTTTACACGGGAAGTGCGCCTCCCCATGTAGGTTGGCAGAAGCATCACCTCCTTTGTTTTCAGGGGGCTCACGAAGTACCCGTGGGCCATCTCTTCGGTTGCGAACCTAACTTCTATTGTCGCGTATGCCTTTACCCTCGGGATGTATGCAATGTCCTTCCACATAGGGACCAGGCATTTCTCTAGTTTTCCCTTTCAAAATGCTTTAACCATTTATTTTCGGGACAGTAAGATTTAAACATTACTGTTTTCCTCTATGTCTCTATGGCGTTGAAGGTGGGTGATATCTTAATATCACCGTCCTCCTCTTTCATCCTTCCGAAATATTCTTTCTGTTTTTCAACTGGAATATCTATGGTTTCAGTTGCTACTGAGGAAACTGCGAAAATTTTTCAACAGTGCTGGCACCCCCGCCAACATTAACACCACTCTCTTCGAGAGTGCATTTTTTAAAAATAATTTCGACCGACATTCTTGGCCGAAATTAATTCCATACAACAAAAATAATAGTTCAAATCCTACCCCTACTGGGGGCAGGGTGCAAAAATAAAGCCTACAACGGCTTTTCAAAGTGTTCAACGATTCACAAAGATATCGCTTCCACTTAACGTGAGAGCCTATAATAAATTTTCCTCTAATAGAAAATAATAGTTCCAATCCCACCCCCGCTAGGGACGGGGCACAAAAACTAAGTCTACAGCGACTTAAAAACAGTTCGAATTTTCACACAAAATTCAAAAAACAATGCTACAAAAGCCACAGAAATATACTTAACAGTTCCTATTTCCTGGTATACCGGGAAATAATAAGAACAAATACAGTTCAACACTGGTAACAATTCAACACTGGTAACAATCCAAAAAATATAATCCAACAATGAAATAGCAAAATGCTTACCAGCACAAAACACACGTACACGTCGTTCAAGCGGAAGCAAGCTTCTTCCTACACAGTCACCCTTGCGCTTATATGTGTGTGTATGTGTGTGTGTGTGTGTGGTATGTAAAATATGTACTTTCCATGTACTAAAGCATACATATTTGCAAAATACATATATACTATATATGTCAAACAATGCACACACGCACATACACACACACACACAAGCATATCAGAATACACGAATACATTTCTACATGCGCAAAGCCCCTGCGCATTTCTCTCTTCTGAACTCACCTATAGAACCGCATTCCCACCTGGCTCCTAACCATTTCTCTTCCACTTTCTCCACTTTACGTCTCTTCTGATGATGAAGGATGAGCATCCGAAACGTAAAAATTTTCCCCGTTTCTTTTAAGCGTAAGGTTAATACACATATTTGTTGCAATTTGTCTTTCCTGTGTTGCCTACTTTCACTTGGTAATTCGTTGCAATAGTATTCTATTTTTAGCGCTTGTAGTCTGTTCTTCTGTTTGTCTGTCTGTCTGTATTTATGCA
>NC_042997.1:50050476-50090476 GCF_006345805.1 Octopus sinensis | reverse complement strand
GATGATGATGATGATGACGATGATGATGATGATGTTTAGCACCAGATTAATCCTTACCAGACTGGTTCGTAACCAAAAACATTCCAACCGTAACAACACCGTCATATTTACCCAGAATGCCTCCAAAATTACATTATCCAATGTTACTTTCTATTTTAAGGCTCTTGAGTGTCTTTTGAAGGACGTTTGGGTGCTATTACTTGCAGATCGAACGACCACAATGATAAAAATTCCTTCTTGTCACGAGAGAATCTCTCTTGACGTGTTCAGATAATATTATTGTTTAGTCTCTGGTCAACGCAAACATGGCCATCCGGTGTTTTTTTTTTAAATATATCTGTCTATCTTTATGTCCTTCTTTCCTTTTTCTTTGGTAGTACGCTGTCATTTGGATAATAAGAGATAGCAACAACCCAAAATAGTTCCTAATATTATTATCAGTTCGAGAAGCCATGTAGAGGCCCTCACGTTGGATCGAGGATTCAAGAATGCAACACATAGGATTTAGTTTATAGAGGTGAGGTTAGCGTCTCGTGAAAACAACTAAGCCGTTGGTCTCTGAAACAGAATTCGTAAACTGGATGCTAAATAAAAATATTCTTGCTTTGTGGATATTACTGACTAATATCAATGGTCTACGCACATGGTTCTGAGTTCTCTTTGAGAACGTGTTTTAGTAGATACTAACAGTATCGCCCGGCGTTGCTCGGGTTTGTAAGGGAAATAACTATAAAGCATTTTAGAGAGTTATAGCCCAAAAATAGCAAAAAAATGGTAAATTTTTTTTGAGAGTTAAAAAGGTCGAGTTGCGTCCCCTAGACAGTCTGTGGTTTGTGTTTCTTATTCTCGACCCCATGTCGAATTTATCGATTTTTTTCAGAACTGGGGGAACTTTTCAAAATTTTCGCTGCGTTAGTTTTGAATTATGACATTGGGCTATGTGTGTGTCAAATTTCATCAGAAACGGTTGAAAGCCGTGGTCAGGGTGAGGGTACAACCTAACAGACACACAGACACGCAGACAGACAAACTGCCGTTTATATAGAGAGAGATTTACGCCAAAGGTGAATCCTTAAATTACATTCTCTGCTACGTGTCACCATAGAAGGAGGTGATGGTTTTAAATAGCTTTAGTGGGTATCGGTCTTTCGAC
Organism: Octopus sinensis; assembly: GCF_006345805.1. Lineage (NCBI taxonomy): Eukaryota > Metazoa > Mollusca > Cephalopoda > Octopoda > Octopodidae > Octopus > Octopus sinensis. Next base: position 50,089,323 of record NC_042997.1, on the reverse strand, counting down.
ATGAGAGCGAAGAGGTCGTTTTTACCCACTGAGTAGAGTCAGGATCAGATGGACGAAGGTTATCTTAGTTTTCTGGATATTCTTCTGTAGTGAATCTCTCTATCCTCAAGCCACAATATGATTCGGAGTAGATATTTTCTGCAAGGGCTTCGAACCTCTTTAAAACTACTCGGACGAAGATCTTTCAAATGTTGTTGAGGAGAAATAAGAACCTGTAATTGTTAGAGTCTCTTGAGCGGAGGATGAATTCACTTACCTTGGATAAACGGTCAGCATAAGAACTGTACTTCAACCCAGAATACAACAGAAAAAAAACTATCGTTGAATGGTTAAGTTTTCCAAGACACCAAAATTTTAACGTGCACAGTTTGAGTACTGAGTAATTTTCTCTTCAGTAGTGCAAATTAGTCAACTTATATGCACCAATAATACTACCTCAATGGCGTCCATCTAGAGTGGTATCGTCTGATCTTTGGTATGGACAGGTAGCAGCGTATGGTAAACAAAAATGTACTCGACAAGGTCACTATGCCAAGTATATATGCTCCACCCACGCAGCAATAAGAGCACTAGTTTGGCTATGTCTACTGCATGCAGGATGGCCATATCCCTAAAAATATGTTTTATGAGGAGCTAGCGATGGGATACTGGTGGTGCTACACAGAGGAGTTTGTAAACGTGACTTGAAGATTACAGATTTTACTTGCATGGGAAGAAGCAGCTATAAACCGCTGTACCTGGTGAAGAAATGTACATACATGTATTACAAACGCTGAAGAGAAGCGAACCTATCTGTGGTTAGACAGAGGTGTGTAAAGGAAAACTGGGGCAGCAATCACCTTGATGCTGTCATACATGCAGCAGCTGATCAAAGAACTACCACCCACAGATTCGCTTGTTCAACAATAAATCCTATTATGTGAATTCTCGATCTGGCGCATCCATTGTCCAAGCAGACAGACAGACTATATGCACATTGAATGACTATAAAGTCAGTGTCTATTAAAATACATTTAATTTTCAATACTTAATAGAATTAACGGAGAGAATTATAATTCTTATGAATACCTATGTTCAACCTGATGACAGTTTTGGTCCAGGTACTGACAGCAAGAAGCAAACATCAAGAATCATTTCATTCGGTATTTGTGCGCATTATTGTCCATTGACTATCCTCAATTCGTCGACTGTCGCCAGTTTTATACCGTAAACTTTATCTATTAAGTATTTCCATAAAAAAAAAACTTTAGCGGTATGAGGTCCTTTCAGTGCAGAGAGTATTCTACTGTGCTTCTTCGTCCAGTTCCCTGTTTGGTGAAATCTCATCAACAGAGGATTTTCACATGTGAAAGGCCTCTCCGAAAAGATACGAAATATATGCGGCCCATATGACATGAGGACAGTATTCAAGAGTAATACAACACTTTGCAAATATTTTCTTCGAGTAAAACCACCAATAGAAGAGGATATGACCAAAGACTGCATTTACTCCATCTCATGCAGTTGTGGTAGGTTATACAATGGCGAAACATGCCACCTCCTCAAAATAAGGGTAGACGAACATGGCAAAGCTGTGACAAGAGGAGATATTGATAAATGGGGTATGGCCGATCATATATGGAAAAATGGAGACCACCTCCCCCTGTGGGATGAAGTTAAAATAATAGACAGAGAACACTACTGGAAAATACGAAAACTAAAAGAAGCAGTACCTATGCTAGGACACAACAACCTCCTAATCAAACCGAGTGCAGATATGAATGGCATATGGAAACCGGTATTAAGGAAGGATAAAAAAAATATTAGATTTATAAGTCCTAAACTTCACTCCATAATTAACCACGGGCACAGAATGGTTGTATACTGTCAATCTAACGTGAACGTGGCAGTAGGGGGTTACACCACCGCTGTTTAGCCCTAGGAAGTATCGACGCTTCCTGCTGGCTTCGACACATTTTTCCTGTGTACTTATATACATTTACGAAGGGGAGACAAACACCCCCAGCAGCCAGGCCTGCATCTAGAGACACGCATGTTTCAGGATCATTGTCCTTCATCGGTCTAGAGCAGCAGACGCCCGCCAGCCGCGGATATCCGTCCCGATTCGCAAATGTTTGTATCTAGTTTTCAGTGAAGTTGATTCACTGATTACCAAACAATTGTAATAGATTTGAGTGCATTATCTCCCTTACATATTTTCAAGGGAAAGAACTTCACCTCACTTATCTGTTTAGGCTAAACGTCGTCATTTCAGTAAATTATTTTATCAACGTTACGTTCGGGTTTTGGCCTGTTTTTCTTTTTCTTTTTTTTTTTCTTCAACGCTTTTGCCTGTTATTACATATATCGCTAGGGAAACAAAAGGTCGCGTTTACTTGAATATCAGAACAAAATACATTCAGAATCAAATCGAGTGTCCTACATTAAAACACACAGACACACATACACACACACGCGCGCGCGCGCACACACACACACATACACACACACATCACGCACGCACATTAACATACACACACGCGCGCACATATGTAGGCGTGTGTACTATATGTGTGTGTATATATGTGTACATATATACATGTGTATATGTATGTATGTATGTATGTATGTATGTATGCATGTTTGTGTCTGTATATATATATATGCATATGCGTGTGTGGAAATATATATATATATGTGTGTGTGTTTATGAGAGTAATGGAAGAGGGAGACAAACGCACGATCATTTATATCATTTATATCACCATATGTTTATATATATATGTGTGTGTGTGTATATATATGTATGTATGTATGAATATATATATATATATATATTATATATATATATTATATAATATATATATATAATATATATATATATATATACACGCTCACACACGTGTGTGTGTATTTGTTGTATATAACTATATACAACCTAATTACACTGAAGATACTTCTAAGTGTAAATGTATGTGTATGTGATTGCTTATGTATAAATATGCTAGTCTGTATGTGTTTGTGTGCGTGTACATGTTTATCTGTCTGCTTAACCGTGTCTCTATAAGTCTGTCTGTCTGTCCGTTCTTGATAATCTGATCGCATGTCTCTGAGCAACCAAGCATTTTTTTTCTGTATGGATTGCAGTTTTCTATTAGCTTCATACAACAGCAGTTATGTTCTATGTGGTTAAACAAAAGTCCATGTTGTACATTTTAGGGCTGCATCAATATTCTATAACAAGTATTGATATGCGACTTAGTGACATGATCGTCTGTAAAAATCTCACACACATGGATGAGATTCTATTATATCTATTTACTTACTAGTGTTATAAATTAAGTAAACGGAGCGTACTGGCTTCAAGCGGGAATCGATGATAGTGTGTTGCTGTCTGAGGTCGTATTCAAGATGGAAGGCAGTGTCTGTAACTCTTTACATGGCCAAGGAAGTGGAAAGGAGAAAAGTATTCTCAAGCAGTGAGATCTGGCTAGAATGCTTGCTATAAGATAGGCTCCGCTGAAGCACCCGATGTGTCAGATAGTGATGTTAAAACGGACGACGGATAACGTCTAAAGCTTACGTTGGTCATGGCTGGATTTGAACTCAGAACCTAAAGGACCGAAGCAAATTCCGCAAGGCATCTCTTCCGACTTTCTTACGGTTCCACTAATTTATCACCCTGAAGATTTCTCTTTTCTTTTTTTTCTTTTTTTTTCGTCTATCCTCAGTGAATGAAAGGCAAAGTCACCACCGCGTGTAGGGCATTTGAAGTAAGGCTGCGGCGAACAGGATCGAATCCCAATGCTTTAAATAAACTCTGACAAATCGCCACGTATTCTAACTTATTAAACAGGAAACGGGATACTAGAAGTTATAACATAATGAAGTCCTGTTGCCTTATTAGTACATTAGTAATGTAAGTATAATGACTTGACCAGAATGGTATATCTCCTCTAGAATGCACTTATCTAAGGTGCTCGCTGTAGATACACCTATCAGTTAAGGGGCTTACTGCACAAATATTGATTCTAAATGAGTATACATAAAGGCAGTATTTGAATCTACACCAATAATTCTATTGGCGGTGTTTTATTATGGGATTAAAGCAAACTTACCATGGTCTACACTAGTGCTTTTCAAACTTTTTGCTGGAGCAGAATCCTAAGGAAACATTCCACTGGCTCGAGGAACCCCTGTGCAATAATTTAATAGTCTTATGCACACATATCTGCACAGGAGAATTAAAAATTACTGCCGATTTTAGCAGTTTTGTAACTTCTTGCGGAACCCCTGGACTGTACTGGCGGAACCCTGGTTGAAAACCACTGGTCTACGCAATTGTATATGGACATGTCGGTCTTAAATTTTATGATTTTTCACCCTAAGCATGAGATCCTATATCGTTTTAGTTTCAATACTTAATAACTTTTGTATACAGTTGGATAAAGTAAATCTAGTTCCCTTTTTCATATTAAATATAATAAAGGCGGCGAGCTGGCAGAATCGCTAGCACGTCGGACAAGATGTTTACCGACATTTCGTCCGTCTTTACGATCAAAGTTCAAATTTCGCCGAGGTCGACCTTGCTTTTCATCCATTCGGGGGCGATAAATTAAGTACCAGTTGAGCTTTGAGGTCAATGTAATCGACTTATTCCCTTTACTTAAATTACTGGCTTTGTGCCAAACTTTGAAATCAAAATTAAATATAATGGTTAGTGATAAATCTTATAAAACTTATCAATAAATAAGATACATTAATTCAATTATCTAATCTATTGTATTTGATAAGTCACTGAAACGGCACAGACTTTGTGGTAACATAGCTACATGATGTAGGTTAATTGTTTAAACTGAATAAAAAAAAGGTTATCTTTGTATTCAATGCTTACACTATGCATTAAACAAATTTATCTTTTATGGTTTTATTTGTCTTTCTTTGGCAACCTGTAAGAATTGAATTGAAATTAAATTGACTCCACAGCCGTGAGAGTGGGATGGATGTGGGAGAATTCAGAACGTGAATGTATAACTGACGGCAATGAACTTACTGAGACATGTAAAATTATAGGCGGAGGAGTGGCTGTGTGGTAAGTAGCTTGCTAACCAACCACATGGTTCCGGGTTCAGTCCTACTGCGTGGCATCTTGGGCAAGTGTCTTCTGCTATAGCCCCGGGCCGACCAAAGCCTTGTAAGTGGATTTGGCAGACTGAAAAAAGCCTGTCGTATATATATATATGTGTGTGTGTGTGTGTGTGTATGTGTATGTGTTTGTCACCCTAGCATTGCTTGACAACCGATGCTGGTGTGTTTACGTCCCCGTCACTTAGCGGTTCGGCAAAAAAGAGACCGATAGAATAAGTACTGGTCTTACAAAGAATAAGTCCCGGGGTCGATTTACTCGACTAAAGGCGGTGCTCCAGCATGGCCACAGTCAGATGACTGAAACAAGTAAAAGAGTAAAAGAGAGAGTACTGTATGTATGTCATTATTCAGTTTTATTTCAAGATTTCTTGCCAATAGAGAAAAAACCGGTTTCTAACCTAGATCCAAGGCTCCTTCATTGGAATTTCAACAACATCGACAGAGTACGTACGTATGTATGTATGTATGCATGTATGTATGTATGTATGTATGTATGTATGTATGTATGTATGTATGTATGTATGTATGTATGTATGTATGTATCTATGTATGAATGTTTGTATGTATGTATTTATGTATATATGTGCAGATTTGCATGTTTTGTCTTATGTATGTATTCTCATGCATATACTTGCATGTCTAGATGTGCTCAGATATACTTAAATTATAAACATCTGGAAAGTTATATATATATATGTGTGTGTGTGTGTATGTATGTATATATATTATGTGTGTATGTATGTATGTATGTACGTATGTACATACATACATACATATATATATATATTTATATATATATATATATATATATATATATATAATATATATATATATATTATATATATATATATATATATATATATATATAAGCCCACCACCGCTTGACAACGGCGTTGATGTTTTTAAGTTTCAGTAACTTAGCGGATCAGCAATGGAGCCCGAAAGAATAAGTAGCAGGCCTTAAAAAAAGAAAGCCCTGGGGTCGATCCATTCTTCTAAAAACTCTTCGAGGTGATGCTCCAGCATGGCCGTGGTCTAGCGACTGAAACAAGCAAAAGGTAAACGATAAAAGATACGTCTGTATGACTGCTGTCCGGTTATGTAGTTATATGAATCTTTATCCGTTATGAGTATGTTGTAGGCAATCTGGAATGCAATTGGACGAATATGTCCAGACGCATGAGGATGCTTGCGTGTGTAGTAACCAACTTAAAACTGGTAGTAGTAGTAGTAGTAGTAGTAGTAGCAGTAGTAGTAGTAGTAGTAGTAGTAGTAGTAGTAGTAGTAGGAGTAGTAGTAGTAGTAGTAGTAGTAGTAGTAGAGGCAGCAAGCAGCATAGCATCGGTAACAATCATTCACAACAACAGCTGACAGTCATTTATAACAACAGCAGCAACATAGGTGACAACACCTGTAGCACAACAGCAGCATAATTCAATAAATTGCTGGCTGTTTTGTTTTTCCAGTTTCAGCTCTTGAGCTGTGGCCATGCTGGGGCACCGCCATTGTGGTGAAAGAGTACAGCAGGGATCACCACCCCCTGCCGGAGCCTCGTAGAGCTTTTAGGTGTTTTCGCTCAATAAACACACACAACGCCCAGTCTGAGAATCGAAACCGCGATCCTGCGACCGCGAGTCCGCTGCCCTAACCACTAGGCCATTGCGCCTCTACGTTAGTAAGAAAATGGTTAAGAAGAGAACCAAAGCTTTAAGAACAACAACAACAACAGCAATACCATACTTGTCTAGATGCTAAAATACACTGTCAATGTAGAGAGGTGATAATCACTGTTCTGAGTGTTAGAAACACTGCGATAATGATGATGTGTTTACTTCCGATGCTAAATGAGGCTTTAGTATTGGGTTGTCCGGAAAGTTCGTGCCGATTTTTAAAGGCAAAAAAAAAAGGTCAATAAATACTTGCCATTACATTTTTAATCAGCCAAATATGAACCATTTTGTTGCACAATGAGTCTCCATCTTTCCTATAACTTGAAAATACCCTCTTCCCAGATTTGAGGTGGATTCATGGCAAAGAATTCATCAAGGTATCTTTTTACGTTATCCAAGGAATTGAAATTTTTACCATTAAGACTATTCTTCAGAGACCTGAATAAGTGGAAATCCGAAGGAGCAATATCTGGTGAATATGGAAGCTGGGGTAACACACCCCAGCCAAGCTGCAGCAATTTTTGTCTGGTTTCCAAAGCATCAAGTGCCGAAAATGAACTTTCTTATCTTCTGTTTTAAAGGGTTACAGAATTAACACAGGTTATAGGGCTCATAAACGTTCTTCCATGAAAAGATAGCTTAAACTGTGCTCTAAATGGAGGTGTAGTCAAATCCTATTTTATGGGCTCAACCATGTTCTAAAATAAGTCGAAAGGTAAGCTACTATAAATCGGCACGAACTTTCCGGACAACTCAATATATAAAGATGATGCAATTGAAGCACAAAATACTGGACATAAAATACTGCCTGTTCTGGCACTGTTATTCTATATATCGCTGCTATTTCTAGCGTTCGAGCGTCTATCATTGACATGGCCAAGGAAGGTCGAAATTTTATGATCTGGTGGTCTCGACTCTGGAGGTGTCGGGGATTTATCTTCCTGCTAGCGATATGAATAATATATTCAAGAGTGTATTTTGCACCCAAATCCAATAAGAGAATGCCTCTTGGTGTTGCTAATAGATATTACTGGACTTTTCATCTTTAGAGTCTAAAAGGGTTTTGAATCTGTCCCAAACAAAAGTACGACACATGTAGTTCTTCCTTTTTTATAATGAACCAACAAAGTGGTGGTGAAAGGGGGAAAAGGTCGTGGTGTGACGGGAACGCTCCTCTCTGGACTCCTTCGAGAACGCAAGCTGAGAGAGAGAAAGAGAGAGAGAGAGGAGAGAGAGAGAGAGAGAGACAGACAGACAGACAGACAGACAGACAGACAGAAAGACAGACAGAGGAGACAGATGAGGGAGACAGAGAGGGAGAAAAGAAGCTACATCAGCACTTGACTGATACTTTATCGACTTGGAAGTGATGAAAAGCACAATCGGCCTTAGTGGTATTTTATTTCACTGCGCAGGACACCAAACCAAATACTGCGAGACATTCTCTGCCACATTCAATTGACTCTGCTACCTCGCTGCCAAAGTATTTCTGTCGAATATGAAGAAACGTGGCTTAGTGGTTGGCGTATTCAGGTTACGAGTGTTCGAATCCCGGCGGCGCGATGCGTACTCTTTCGCAAGACACTTGCTTTTACATCGACTCGGTAGGTAAAAATGAGCACTACCTGTATTTCAAATCGCTTGCCTTGTCACATTCAGTGCTCAAATGGTACTTATTTGATCGACCCGGAAATGGATTAAAGGTTAAGTCGATCCGGACTGGATCTGAGTTCAGAACGTAAAAACAGACGAAATACCGCTCAGCATTTTGCTTGGTGTACTGATTCCTTTCTCCTCTACGCACAAGGCCCGAAATTTTGGGGGAGGGGGCCAGTCGATTAGATCGACCCCAGTATGCAACTGGCACTAAATTTATCGACCCCGAAAGGATGAAAAGCAAAGTTGACCTCGGCGGAATTTGAACTCAGAACGTAGCGGCAGGCGAAATACCTATTTTTTTTACTACCCACAAGGGGTTAAACACAGAGGGGACAAACAAGGAGAGATAAACGGATTAAGTCGATTATATCGACCCCAGTGCGTAACTGGTACTTATTTAATCGACCCCGAAAGGATGACAGGCGAAGTTGACCTCGGCGGAATTTGAACTCAGAACGTAGCAGTAGACGAAATACCTATTTCTTTACTACCCATAAGGGGCTAAACACAGAGAGGACAAACAAGGGCAGACAAATGGATTAAGTCGCTTACATCGACCCCAGTGCGTAACTGGTTCTTAATTTATCGACCCCGAAAGGATGAAGGGCAAAGTCGACCTCGGCGAAATTTGAACTCAGAACGTAGCGGCAGATGAAAATACCGCCAAGCATTTCGCCCGGCATGCTAACGTTTCTGCCAGGTCGCCGTCGAATAGCATCGTATTATATTGAAGAGTATTGTATTATATTGCATTGTACAGTTTATATAGTATAATATTGTAGTGTAACATATTGTTTAGTATTGTGTAATATTGTAAAGTTTTGTATTATAGTGTAATGTATAATGCATACTATATAGTATTGTCATACACTGTATAGCATTTTATCTTACTATGAAGTATTGTATAACATAGTACGGGACTGTATTGTATTCAATTGTCTTCCATTGTGGTGTATAAATGCTATTAAATAGTTTTGTATTGTAGTGTATTATATATTGTTCGTTCTATTGATACTTTCTGTTATATTGTATTTTAATACACCATATTGTTCTCTATTTTATTCAGTTGTATTCTGCTCTGTGGTGCAATCTCTTCTTGTATTCAAGTCTTTAGTATTCTATTGTGTTATAACGTATTATTGGGTAATGTGTTAGACTCTATTATAATCTATTGCGTTGTCTACTGAACCATATTACTGTGCTGCATTCCGTTCTGTTACATTGTCTTGTATTGTTGTATAGTTGTCTTCCGTGTTGAGTTGTACTTCTCTGTATTGCAGTGTGCTGTATTTATTTATAATATTTAATCAATTTAAGCGTCTGGGTGAAGCCACGATACCATGACAGACTAAAAAAACGGTTATACAATACTCCTTACACGCAAGGAGAAAAGAACAAAAGGACAACGAAGTAAAAAGAAAAAATAGGAAGAAAATAGCGGAGGTCAAAGGACAGCGGAATGTTTCTGTTATGTCATTTTGTGATTTCCATAAATTTATTGGTCTTATTTACGGTTGGTAGATCCCTAAGAATGAACTGTACCACCAATCTTGGTAACCCTTTGATGATCAATTCCAACTGTTGTCTCTCTCATCCTCTCTCCACTCTCTCTCATCCTCTCTCCCCTTCTTCTCTCCCCTTCCTCTCTCCCTCTATCCTCTCTCTCCCTCTTTCAGATTAACAGTTTTTGATTTTTGTATCATTTGAATCATTGTTTTCAGTTGTTGAAGTGTTATATTAGGTTGTGATGTAATCATATTGAAGTACATTTTGTGTTATTTTATATGGTGTTGTATTCTGTTACGATGTGTTGTTTGTAGTGCAGATCATTTTGCGGTAATTCCATTAATATCGCCGAAGCACAACATTAGCATTGTTAGGACTGCACCCCAAAGACTGGCTTTTATTCTCTTCAAAGCCAATAGCTTAACCTCCAACAATTCTAAAATACTCAAGCAAAGCCTACAATGGAGTATCGTTCCCACATCTGAAACGGTGCTGTTGCTACACACGCAAACATCCTGGTCCTCATCGAGAGAAGGGCCGCTCGACTGATTAACATTCAATCACTGACATGCTGTAGTTTCCGACTCCCAGTTAAGCTACCCTCTATACTCTGTCTTTTCCATCGCTACTGTAATGGGCTCTGTCCTTCGAAGGTGGCCGGTCTCGTACCTACATTCTGACCCACTCATCTATCCATCTCTCCACCCTTGTAGCGTCCACCACCATCGCGGCTCTGCACTAACCATAATTACCAGCCCTTCCTTCCCAGAGTATCGGCCTTCTAGAATCTTCTCTGTAGTCATGTCTTACCTGCAAGTGTTAATTAAAAGAAACATTAATATGAATTCAAGCCACCGGTCTCGGGGAATCTGCAAATGCCCTGGGCCCTTTCACTTCATCCACATTCCACAAACGGTATTGTATTTTATTCTATTGACTTCCATTGCATTGTATCAGGCTGCGAATTGGCAGCTAGTCTTTTAGCGGCAGATACAAATTCATGCGGCATTTGTTGCGATCTTTTACACCCAAGACCCCGCCGGTTAACTTTGCATTCCGTTCTTTTGCAGCCAATAGAATAATCACCAATCCCGGTGATGCATTAACGGAAGTGTAGGAAAGCCAACTCAGATGGTTTGCAATATTTTGCTCCGGGTCTTTGCGACCTGAGCTCAGATCTGTTCATGGCTTATTTGCATTTATGTACTGCTTGTAATAGTTATTATATTATACTTCTCACAATATTTGCTCTGCGTTAATTGGTCTTGGTATTAGAAAAAGCCGTTATCTGCAACTGTCACTTCATTTCATTTTTAATCTTTGGTATCTTCGTCAATTTCTTTTCCTTTGTCTCTTCCCCCGATTCTTCTTTCTATTCAATTTTCGTCTTTAATCCACTTCTTCTCTAGATGGCAGAGTAAGTAGTGTAGCGAACAAAATGCCTTGTATCATACTGTTGCCTCCTCCCGTTGCATACCAAAGAGTCAAACACAGAATGCAAAAATCATAACGATTGGCTACAATTCACTTCGTCCGGCATTCAACCATTTCCGCCTCACATCCACCACCCTTTCCATCCGTGTAAAATAATCGATGAAAAAGGCATTATTGTTGTTGTTGTTGCTGTTGTTGTTTTTATTGTTATTGTTGTTACTGCCGTCATTGTGATGTTATAGTGACGTCAAATAACTGTAAAAATAAAAACAATAATGGTTTTCTCAATATCTGGAGAGAATTTAACGTTTGTTTGATATATATATTTCTTTTATTCTTTTGTTTGTTTCAGTCATTTAACTGCGGTCATGCTTGAGCTACGCTTTTAATCGAACAACTCGACTCCAGGACTTATTCTTCGTAAGCCTAGTACTTATTCTATTGATGTCTTTTTGCCGAACCGCTAAGTTACAGGGGCGTGAACACACTATCATCGGTTGTCAAGCGATGGGAGTGGGGGACAAACCACAAACACACAAACATACACACACATATATATATATATAATATATATATATATATATATATATATATATATATATATAATATATATATGTATGTATATATATATATATATATATATATATATATGTATGTATATATATACATATACATATACGCGACGGGCTTCTTTCAGTTCAGTGTACCAAATCCACTCACAAGGCTTTGGTCGGCCCGAGGCTTATAGTAGAAGACACTTGCCCAAGGTTCCACGCAGTGGGACTGAACCCGGAACCATGTGCTTGGTAAGCAAGCTACTTACCACACAACATGATTATATTATATATATATATATATATATATAAATATTATTTCTCTGGTCATATATATCAATACACACACACACACACACATACACACACACACATACACACACACATATATTTCTTTGATTTCCTCGACCACAATCCCAAATCAATAAATTATTTGTGTGTCTTTCGTAATACACGCCTGATCGAATTCACAAGTTAGCAAAATGGTAAAAAGCAAAATGCTGTTATATTTGAATGATCTGATAGATTAATAAATGGCTGGCGGGATAAACAAGTACTAAAACAGTCAATTAATAGATTGGAGCTGGAACCCATATTTGCTTCCCTATAATATTTTCCAAGAGAGGCGTGGTTGCGTTACGAGATTGTTGTATTCTATAACCAAAGCTGTACTCAATATTTAGCTGGGAATGCATTCAAGGATGATTCATTAATTAGATTCAATGCACTTATAATTTATTTCCGAATGACGGGAAAATTAGTTGGACAAAAACATGAGCAGAGTCGTTGACTTCCAGGTATTGCGGATATTTTATGATTCATCGTCGTACGTATGTAATGGATACGTTACGGCTATCTCAAGGATACAACCTATAAGACTAACGTACAGTTAAACACTAGGCACGTGGCCTAGTGGTTAGAGCACTGGACGCGCGGTCGAGGGATCGCGGGTTCGAATCTCAGAATGGGCGACGTGTGTGTTTATGAGCGAAACACCTAAGCTCCACGCGGCTCCGGCAGAAGGTAATGGCGAACTTCTGCTGACTCTTTCGGCACAACTTTCTCTCACTCTTTCTTCCTGCATCTAGCAACTCACCTGCGACGAACCGGCTTCTCGTCCAGGTGGGGAACCTATACGCCAATGAAACCGGGAAACCGGCCCTTATGAGCCAGGCATGGCTCAGGAAGGAACAAATAACAACACTTAAACCTAAGTTTCATTCGTTGGCAAAGCTAAGCTCGTATCATGGCTGTTCATATGGAGAATCATGGGTACCAGATGAATTGCTCTGTTATTTACTCTTGAACCCATAATGGCGTTAGTGGTTTCCTAAAAAATCAGAATCGCGATCATCACTGGCATTACCGGCACCTAACCAGAAATTTCTTCTGAACCATCGCCGTCTCAAACGTTCAGCACCTCCAGATCTATAACTTCTAGCCATCACCACCAACAACAACAACACCCCCACCATCATTACAAAAATAACTTATTACCATCACTATTATCACCAACTGCACCCCTAGTACCGCTATCATCAATATCAATACCATCATCGCCAGCACTACTACCAGCATGAACACTAACCACTGCCATCAATGCTATTTACACCTCCCGTACTTTCTACTAATAATAACACTATATAACACCAATACCTATTTCTTTATTACCCACAAGGGGCTAAACATAGAGGGGACAAACAAGGACAGACATAGGTATTAAGTCGATTACATCGACCCCAGTGCGTAACTGATACTTAATTTATCGACCTCGAAAGGATGAAAGGCAAAGTCGACCTCGGAGGAATTTGAACTCAGAACGTAGCGGCAGACGAAATACCGCAAAGCATTTCGCCCGGTGTGCTAACGTTTCTGCCAGCTCACCGCCTTTCACATTCACCAATACCACTACTAACACCACCACAACCATCGCGAACCAACGAACAACCAAATCTCCTTCTAACCACACTCAGCCATTTTATAAAGGGCTTTGGTTAATGCAGCCCAAGATGTTTTAAACCACCACCAACAACAACAACAATAACACCAATAATGATCATTTCTATTATAAGCACAAGGCTTGAAATTTTGAGGAGGGGGATAGTCGATTAGATCGACCCCAGTGTTTCACTGGTACTTATTTTATTGACCCCTGAAAGGATGAAAGGCAAAGTCGACCTCGGCAGAATTTGAACTCAGAACGTAGCGGCAGACGAAATACCACTAAGCATTTCGCCCGACGTGCTAACGTTTCTGCCAATAATAATAATAATAATAAAGATAGTACTGAATGGTCATAGTACGAATACCTGCGAGCATAAGTTTGCTTACTCAGGGCTGTTCTGGAGCCAAAGAACACCAACACAATCACCAGAACCAGAATATTATAAATCTCCGACAATTTATATAAAAGTCCATTGGCAAAAGATGACGAAAATGAAATGGTGTCATTGTTGTTAGTGAACTTTAAGTCATCTCTAATCAAGCAATCAACGTCCCATAAAATGTTTAGATACAGTGTACCCAACACTTCATTACATAACGTCTCCTTTAACGTCTACGAAAGTGTGGTTTAGGTGGAATTTGGATGCTATTGCTAGCATGTCGAGAGACCACATAGAGATTCGCCGTTAGCTTGAGAATCACATCTCAAGCAACATAATTTCCCTAAATGCAAAGTTGCGCTACCAATTTCTCACCTTATATCTGAGAGGTCACATTTGTGTGGCACAAAACCCCACATTTGTGCGAGGGACTTAACCAATCAATTCAATCTTGGAAATTTACTGACCCCAAAAGTGGTTGAAAAGTTTGATCAGCGTCAGCGAAATCTGAACAAATAACGTGAAATACTGAATGGAAATTTGTTCATCACCCTACTGGTCCTGCAAATGCATCGTCCTCATGGATATTTATAAATTTCATTCAAATTCTACTTCATACGGTAAGTCTGTAGAGCAGAGAATCACATAAATTGCCAAGTTTCTGTTGTTTTTGTTTTTATGAAATATATAAAACTATATTTGTGTGTATTGTCTTTGAAATAAAATGAATATACCATATTACATTGTAATGTTACATTCAAAGAGAAAAGTTTACAAACGAAACTAAAATCAGTCTGTTTATAACTGAAATATCATACGAAACACTGGAGGCGGGGGAGAAGGCAAATCTAAAATTGAATTAAATCTTGGAAACTTATTAATAAAAAAATCTTAGCAATCTTCCATCCTAAGCTTTAGTATTCCGAAAAACTTTATAAAAACAAGGAAATGACAATAGTTTATATATTTAAAATTTTATGAAAAGAGATTTTATTAAAAAACATTACATATTGCACAACTTAAAATGAAACAGAAATCTTGTTTTTATGAAACATATAAGCCATGCCATTGTGTATTCGGTATTAAGTAGGTTGGTACATATTATAGAGCACTTATGTATCAATGATATTCTGAAATCAATGTATTTTTCACTGTTTTTTTATTACAGATGTGAGCGAAGAAAAAGATGAACGCTTGGTTATATAGAATCTTTCATATGAGATAGAATATATTAATTAATTTTTAAAAGAAATGATGTTGTTGTTTAGCATCTACTTAGGGAGTTAGAGCAGGTTGGTTGAGCAACTAATGAGTGAATCTCCATGAGGTTGATTCAACCATGCTACAAATAGGTTTGATTATATAACAAGCGTTGTGCCTAAAACGTTTTGCCCTGCAATCTACTGATTCTGTTCCTAATTGTCCTTGCTAAAATGAGCAACAAAGCCAGCAACTTTTTAGGGGAAGGTGTTAGTCGATTATATCGACACCAGGACTTAATTGGTACTTTATTTTATCGATCCCAGATGTATGGAAGGCAAAGACCAACAACATTTGGATTTGAAAAGCATTCTTTCTTATCTCTCTGCTGCCTTCGCCTATGTTAAAATAAAGGTTTTCGATATAAGCACAAGGCCAACAATTTTAAGAGAAGGGGTTAGTCGATACCCTCAACCCCAGTACTTGACTAGTATTTTATTTTTATCGACCCGGATAGGATGACAGGCAAAGTTGATATCGGTGAGATTTGAATTTAGACATTAAAATATTGAAATAAATACCGCAAAGCATTTTTTCAAAATTTTCTAATGACTCTGCCAGTCTGCCGCCTTCCTTCGTTAAAATATCAATTATGATGAAACAAAGATATTTCCGTTTGTAAAATTCTATCCAAATATTTTCAGCTTTGAAGCGACCAATGGTCACGAAATTTGTAAGTCTGTTGCTGTGGTGCATTAATATACAATGGCGACCTAAAGCAAGAGTGGAATGTTTCAAAGCACCTACTTTCAATAGGAAATTTATGAATACATTTCAAAGAAGTATTGAGTGGAGTTATTTAAAACAAACAATGAATAAATGAATTGATAAGTGATGTCTGACACAGATATTTTTCGATAATGAGTTACGATATTTACAAATAAAACAAAAAAATACAAAAAGGTTTTGCTGCCTATTATAAATTTTTTATCCACATACAAATGTAAATTGTTATTAATCTACAGAACTGAAATGAAACTTCTTGAAATATTTATCTTGTGTCTGAAACAAGCAAAACAAATTAAAAGAAGAAAAGAATAGATATGTAACCATATTTAGCTTAAATAATTATCTGCTGTGTAAAATGTTATTTACAAATATTGTTTTGTATTTCAAAACAGAACAAACGATCTGATGAAACTACAAACCCAATTGAACGACCATCAGTTGGTTACTGGGAAATAAATTTGCTTTAAAAACAGTTTCATAAAGACTAATATCTCGATCATTTATAGAAACTATCTTCTTCCATCGTAGGAAGTTCTCGAAAAATAAAATTGTGAAGAATTTCATAAAATATCTAATCGGTTATTGAAACATGTTATAAGTTACTGAAAACAAAGTCTGACTGATATAATCAATGTTATCAATTCCAATAATACTTGGCTGAATAAGAATCCGCTTCAACCGCTGTAAAGTATGAAATTTGCAAATGTATTCACTAACAGCTAATAATATCAACAACATACGCTGTATTCCCATAAATATGTGTAACAATAAAGTATTTATAGTATTTTTTTCTATTGCGGATAGAAGGGAAAAGAGGGTTACTAATATTAAAACATGTTTGAATCGGGATTCTGCTTCGACTTTATTATTAGTGAGGAGCTATTAACTACTAAATATGTTAGTGTTACATATTAGCAATTATTTTTAGCGATTAATAATTAGCAGCAGTATTAGCTATTAGTACTGGCCATTAGAAATTATTAACGAACATTCATTATAAATCAATTGTATTTCTATATTTTGTGTAAACGTTGTTGCCGAGAATAAAGAGAAGCTAAAACCATTTACATAATACACTTGATTAACACTGACTTTATTTACATACCACTCAACTGAACATGTAGCCTAACAAGCCAATGGGAAAGGGCGTCTGCATCGTTAATCGACCCCCCCCCCGCCAAGAAATAGCAGCCAAATCGACCTCATTTATAACTTACTGTTTGAAAACAAAACACATTCGATACATGTAGTCTTGTGGGTACTATACGTTGAAGTGTTCATGGGTGGAATGTCTTTCATCAGAAATCTGATCTATTACGACTAGCCAGACACTAGACAAATAATTTCTTATTTAGCACAAGGCCAGCAATGTTGTGGAGTAGGATCAATCGATACCGTTAACTCAAGAAGATGCCTCGTACTTAATTTATCGCCCTCCCCCCCCCCAAAAAAAAAGACGAAAGGCAAAGTTCAACCTCGGCGGGATTCAATTCAAAATGTTGAGAGCAAGAATAAATACCGTAAAACATTTTGTCCGATGCTCTACCGATTCTGCCCCAACTTGTCATTACTGTTCATTGAGTGCATACATCAATGACTGATGTATCTGGAGAAGACACATCTCCGGTGATGTGACTGGTATCATCGGGTGTTTCGGATCTTTCAACATCATACACCCTCCTCCAGGTGACCCAGCTGGGGCTGATCAGACCCTAGCTTGTGTCTAGATGGTCAACTAGCTACCCCATGGCTCTCCTCTTTTGATCAACAGCCATCTTCAGGCCTTTGTACGAATTCAGACAGTAGCGTTTGCTAGTGTTCGCCGATAGTGCTGTCCATTAAACACGATTCTCACCATGTAAACAACGAGTGTATGACGCATGTGTTTATTTTGCTTGAAGATGTATGCAGGCTTGCAGCATAGACTGAGCATAGATATTAGTAATGGTGATGTAGCACCCATCAACAGATGCGTAGTGCTTGCTATTAAATGGTGTTTTACTATAAGCACCGAGCAGACTACAGTGAGGTAGCCTCACAATTTTGTGACAGTGTTATTTGTACGTACAGGATAATACGGTACCTTGGCCCACAAATGTTGTCCTATTGTTCGTTAAATACCAGGGTCGACTTTTATACGGGGTCTATGGAAAATACCCAATTTTTTGGCCAAAAACATGAGATCGACTGTTACTCGAGTATATACGGTATAATGCGTTCTAACAAGGGCGGCGAGCTGGCAGAACCGTTAGCACGCCGGGCGAAATGCGTAGCCGTATTTTGTCTGCCGTTACGTTGTGAGTTCAAATTCCGCCGAGGTCGAGTTTGCCTTTCATCCTTTCGGGGTCGATAAATTAAGTACCAGTTACGCACTGGGGTCGATGTAATCGACTTAATCCCTTTGTCTGTCCTTGTGTGTCCTCTCTGTGTTTAGCCCCTTGTAGGTAGTAAAGAAATAGGTATAATGCTTTCTAATTTAGATACAAGGCCAGTCGTTTGATTGCTGCCGTATTTTTTTGATCCTGGAGGGATGAAGGCAATGTTGAACTCGACGAAATATAGCAACGTACTTTTCCGACGCTTTAACGATTCTGCCAGCTCACCAACGACTACATGTATCTTTTCGAAACTTCTGTCGTTTATGTGACATTTGCCAATTGGTCGCTTCTCAGCTATCAAGACTGTAAACAGCACACACAATATACGCTTTAGAAATGTTACTGCGTATAAGCGTCCCTGACCCTGTGTGTGTGTGTGTGTGTCTGTGTCTGTGTCTGTGTGTGTGTGTGTGTGTATGTGTGTGTGTCTGTGTCTGTGTGTGTGTATGTGTGTGTGTGTTTGTGTGCATTGCTTCTTATAATGTAAGTTAAGTTATATCACATCTTTAAGCAACAGATCCGATATTGTATTTTTAGTTTCACAACGTTATTGTCTACGTCTATAGTACTGACAACACTCTGCAAGGCGCAAATATCTTCGGAAAAGAAAAAAAGCTGAAATGTCTCTCAGTTGCTTTGTTATAACTGTCACAAGACTTCTGCAGCGAGAAATGTTTTATTTATTAAAGGGCATTTGTTTAGTATTGCTTCATGCTTACTTCTTTTTCATCCACTTGCTTGCTGGTTGCCATAACATTTGTCTTCAAACTAAGTCCTGGAGAGAAGAGCATTCATAGATTACACTTTATGTTCAATCACGCAACAAGACTATAGATTTCAACGAATGTATACGTTCGTGTATGTCTGTATGAATATATGTGTATGTGTTTATATGTATATACATACATACACACACACACACACACACACATATATATATTATATTTTATATATATATATATATATATATATATATATATATATATTATATTATATTATATTATATTATATTATATTATATTATATATGCATACATGCATATACTATATTATGTTCTATATACATATACATACATATATGTATATATATATATAGGTATATGTATATGTATATATATATATATGTGTGTGTGTATATATATGGCCACAGCTCGTGAGCTGAAACTAGATAAAATTAAAAAATAAAAAATTTAAAAAAAAAAAATATATATATATATATGCGTGAGTATGTATTCTTGTATTTATGCATATATACTACATATAAATATGCGTACATGCATATATTTATGTGTGTATGTATGCATCTATGCATATATGTGAGAAATTGTGTTATTTTTCTTTTAAAAATATTTAAATTCTTGATGTTGGAAAGGAACTGGTTCCAAAAAAAAAACTTCATCGCAGGAATTTGGATAACAAAACGGAGATACATGCTGGACTTTTCAAGGCTTGCATATTTTTACTGTTCCGGTTACAGACTGTATTTACAAATCCTGTGCTAGCTGGTCGCTTTCTTTGATTAAGTCTTAATTTTTTCAAGATTACTATTTAACAATATGTGAAGGCGCGTGGCTTAGTGGTTAGGGCGTCAGCATCCTGATCGTAAGATTGTGGTTTCGATTCCTGGACTGGCGACGCGTTGTGTTCGTGAGCAAAGCACTTCATTTAACGTTGCTCCAGTTCACTCAGCTGGCAAAAATGAATAATGCTGCGATGGACAGGCGTCCCGTCCAGCTGGGGAACACTTACGCCATTGAAACCGGGAAACCGGGTCGACTTTTATAGCTTCAAAAGGGCGCATTTATTATTTTATTTAACAATATATTTACAACACCGAGCACACCAAGAATTACATGCATAAATTTGTCCTGGGTATGACTTTAAGCTGCATTTAGTTGTGGGGCTCTGGTTCAGGAGTTCCAGTGTTTTGAGAAGTGTTAAGCTACCTCTTAGTCACTATCGTTCTGAAGTCTGCTCTGATCCGGAGTAATAGCATCTATCGGGGTCCCAGTTATAGTTTAAAGAGCAACACAGTCGGGTTGATGAAGCTTGTTAGTTTGGTGCTGGAGTAAATCATCTAGAAGGAAAACTCTGATTCTAAACCTCTGCTGGCTTGTGGCTATATCCAGCCATGAACAAAGTTTCGAGAGTAATCCTTGTAAAAAACATTTTTTTATTTAATATAAAAAAACTGCCCCTGTGGCAGTTCGACGTTGGCTACGACCTCGTTCTGAAAAATCACGTGATGGCGCTGGAGCAGAACTGTAACAGCTGAGCTCTTCCTTTGGATCCATCAGTGAGGTAGAGAAGGAGGTACTCGCGACATTGGTAACAGCCTGTCCTCCTACCATGCTGCCGATCAAGCACATTATATTGGAGGGAATGAACAACACGCCAGGCACAACCCGTCCTACCATTTTTACGCATCCTGTTGCTCAGCCTCAGACAATACAAAAAGTATATATATATATTAGCGAGGCAGTATTAATAGCAAGAGGTAATATTTATTCCCACTTAAACGGGAATTTTCTGTTAGAACAAGCTTTACTGTGGTAGATACCATGAGAGAAACTCTCATCTGGGCTGTTGGTGCAAAAATGTTCGCTTAATTTTATTGGTAGCGGGGAGATAAATCCCTACAATCTCCAGGACCGAGACCACCAGATCACATGATTTTGACCTTCCTTGGTCTCGCCAATGATGGGCGCTCTACCACTAGAGATAACAGCGACGCATCCCCTGCCAACGATATAGAGAAAATCAATGCCAGAACAGGCATTGGTGTCGCGATTAGCCAGGGAGCTTGTTAAAATACGTATATATTCATCATGCTGAACCGTTAATTCCTACACATCTTTTTCTCTCTCGGTTTCTCTCCCTCTCTCTCTCTCTCTCTCTCTCCGGATTTTTCCCTCTTAATCATTTCTATCAAAGTGCGTAGGCTCGAAATGTCAAAGACTTTTCCATTTTTCCCGAGTTTTAACTAATACACCTGCTTGCTGTACTTTCTCCTGTCGTCGTCTTTTGTTTGAACTATATATATGAGATACAAGGTGCATTGTGTGTGTGTGTGTGGTGTGTGTGTGTGTTTGTCTCTGTGTGTGTTTGTCTCTGCGTGTGTGTCTGTGTGTGTGTCTTCATGTATGTATATATAATGACCCTTTTAACTTACAGTTACAAGGTGCATTCCAGAAGTTTTCAAACATTTGCAAGACACATCAATTTCAACGAAGTACAAAATTCTAATCTCTTTGAAAGCAGGATCCTCTACCTCAATGCGATTGTTGTAGCGCCCCGACCACTACGTGAAAGTCCCATGGGAGTCCTCCAAAGTGAAGTTGTCCAGGGCTCTTGTCACAGCATCATTCATCCCGAGGTTCTCCTTCAGCATAGGGAAGCTTGGGGAACAGCCAAAAGTCACAGAGAGCAAGTTCTGAACTGTAGGGGCTGATGGACAGTTTTGATGCCCACCTTTGTCGAATAGTTGGTTGCCAAGATGCTTGTCACTGAGCACTCTAGGAACAAACCTTCCACAGATTTTGAACATGTTCAGCTCTTCATGAATAATTCGGTGTACAGTTACCACATCAATTCCAAACTGCATGCTTGCTGTCCTTATAAGTCACACGATCTTCATCCGGAAAATAGCAGATTTTCTCAATCAGCTCTGATATACTGACCTTCCTCTCCCTCCCACACTTCTCATTGTCTCTCCCCTCTCCCACTTCCTCTCTACCGTCGTTGAACTTCTTGTGTCAGCGAAAAACTTAATCTATAAACAGTCTGGAGTATTTCATTAAGTCTTTGTAGCGTTTTTGTCCAGTTTGACCCAAACGTCTTGATTGTATTCTGCACACTGGTCAGCTTTGATAAACAGTGTTCAAAGAGCTGTTACAAACGTCTCCTTCAATCTAGAATAACAAAAGTTGGCGGCTCAACTTATTACATGTATAGTAATGATTTACTAAAATTACAATAATCTAGGACTGTTACAACTGCCTCTCCTAAAATGGTCTCAAAACTTCTGGAATGCACCTCGCATGTATGTATGTATGTATGTATGTATGTATGTATGTATGTATGTATGTATGTATGTATGTATGTATGTATGTATGTGTGTGTGTTTGTCTCTGTGTGTGTGTGTGTTTGACTGTCTGTGTGTGTGTGTGTGTGTGTGTGTGTCTCCTATTTTCTAATTGTTATAAATCTTCTATATCTCGTTCCGTCGCTTGAACACACCCTGCACACTTCATCTCCGTTAGCGTATTCTAAAAATGATATCTCAGAGAAGTTTCCTCTTAGTTTTCTTTTTTTATCTTCCCCCGATGTTATTTTCGGAGAGTCTATTTGAGCAGAGGTGGGGCAACTTAATGAAGTTACTCGTCAATTATTTATCGATAACGCAATGCATCTGCCAATCGTCACATACGTACAAACAAAGTTACAACTCATTTTCTTTTGTGCACCTATTTGTATATCTCTCCGCATTGTGTTCGTCGGAGTAAGCACGCGAATTTCTTTCTAATCGCCATTAAAGTAAATATTTATATATAATATATATATAAGAAGTATTGTATTATTTCATGAAGGGAAAAAGTATATTAGCTCTTTCACTGTTATGAAGAAATTCTGTTAATTACCTAACAACTGATAACAATGATTACCTGTAGTTACCTGTTTTACGAAATGTTAGCTAATTCCACTGAATAAATCATAGCACACAAACTAGTATAGAGAGTATTTCTTCTTCTTCTTTTTCTTCTTCTTTTTCTTCTTCTTCTTCTTCTTCTTCTTCTTCTTCTTCTTCTTCTTCTTCTCCTCTCCTTCCTCCTCCTTCTTCTTCGTCTTCTTCGTCTTCTTCTTCTTCGTCTTCTTCTTCTTCTCCTCTCCTTCTTCTCCTTCTTCACTTTCTTCTTCTTCTTCTTTTTCTTCTTCTCCTCCTTCTCATTCTTCACTTTCTTCTTCTCCTCCTCCTCCTCCTCCTCCTTCTTCTTCTTCTTCGTCTTCTTCTTCTTCTTCTTCTTCTCTTCTTCTCTTCTTCTCTTCTTCTTCTTCTTCTTCTTCTTCTTCTCCTCCTCCTCCTCCTCCTCCTTCTTCTTCTTCTTCTTCTTCTCCTTTATATGCCCTGTCCTACAGATGACAGCTATCATGAACCTCCACACACTACTTGGCGTGTTATCGGCCTGTTCTTACTGAGGCCAACTGAGAAGGCCATCGAGAAGCTTCTCTTACCAACTTCCCCAGCTCTGAAAACTATTCTTCTAACAGGTTCATTAAAGTGAACCTATTGTTTTCTTATGTTATTAAGAAACTTCCTGATGGTCTTCGCTCGTCTAACGACCTCACCCTATCTCTACTGTACACCTTCAACATTTATCTAAGGGACCACCTCTCTGCAGCTTTAATAAAATTTTACACTTTGTTGATGTTTCAGGTTACACAACCATATGCAGTCTTGAGTCCTTTGGCGAAAGTGTATATTTATTTAAAACTTAATATTACAATATTGACAGTGGAACTTCAAAATTACAATTAGCCGGATTAATTAAGGGCCGGACAAGCATTCAGATGGCTGGGCAGTTCCTTGTCCTAATACTAACTATAAAGAACTTATATTGTCACAACTGTGCGAAAGCAGTGAGCGGGTAGAATCGTTAGTACTTCTGTAAAAAACGCTTAGCGGCATTTCGTCCGTCTTTGCAGTCTCAGTTCAAATTCCGCGGAGGTCGACTTTAACTTTCATCCTTTCATGGGTCGATTAAATAAGTACCAGCTGAGTACTGGGGGTCGATGTTATCAACTTACCCACAACCCCTAAATTGCCAGCCTTGTGCCAAAATTTCAAACCATTGTCGAAACTGTGAATTGTTACGTAAAATTATGAGTAACAGTTTGTGAAGGGTGTGTGGTGGGGTCAACTTTAATGATATATATATATATATATATATATATAAGGAGAGTTTACGAAAAAAACAAAAGACCAAGACAGGTGGTGTACAAAACAAACAGATGTATTAGTATAACGCTCAAGAATAGAAAAAGTCTTTTACGTTTCGAGCCTACGCTCTTCTACAGAAAGGGACACAGAAAAAACAAGGAGAGAAACAAGGAGAGAAAAAAGATATATATATATATATATATATTATATATATATATATAATATATATATATATATATATATATATATATATATATATATATAATAGTTTTATACTGTAAGAGAATCTTGTGTGGTAAAACTCACATTTTGAAAGGAACACTTTTCTTAGATGTTACTATATTTCGTCAGCTGCGGCTTTACTGGCCTGTTCCAAAATGAGGCACACTTTATTGAGACCACGTTTTTCAGGTCCATTTCTTATTTTAACAGGTGAGCAGCATTTTCCGTAGAAAGGGTCGCTCAGTCATCCGATGTGCTGCCGTATCTCTTCACATCCATCCATCCACCCACAGGTTTGAGAATCAGAATATTGGCATTGTTTTGCCTCTCTTCATTTATAATATATACTAAGAGGGTGGCTATGCTTGTTTGTTATTGATTAATCAAGAGAAGAATGGAGCCTATAACCTTTACAAGCTTTCCGAGACAACTGAAATCGATGCAGCTCACGAGTTTATGATCAAAATATCCTGAGTCCCTTCCTGGGCCGAGTGACACGTTGCATCCTTGAGCAAAGCACTTCACTTTATGTTGCTCTCATCCATTCAACCTTTATCCGCCCCAGTCGGGTGCTAGTGCAGTTCTAACCCCTTTTCCAGTTGTTGCAACCTGGGTATTCTGCTGGGTCAAAGATGAAAGTACCAAGAGAATGTTTATATTTGCTTGTAGCTGCATATGTCGCCAAAATGATTCGAAAAAGTATGACATATTTTTGCCAATTGCTTTAGAGGTCTTTGTGGGCGTGAATTAAGTTAGCTGCATTGAAGGAAATGAGATTAACAGTAAATTTGATATATTTTTCTGGAGATTTCTCCCCCTTTTAAAACGCTTCATTCCAGCAGTTGATATAGAGTAAAGAAAATCAATTTTTTTCATACACCACTTGTTGTTGCTGTTTAACCCAAGTCAGTCTTGATCAAGCAATCGTATGGTCAAAAGCTATCCAGTCAAGACCCTTCCAACGTTTTACATATCTACGATTACATCGTTCCTCTTTTTCAAAGATAGTATGGCCTTAGTTGCTAATAGTAGGAATTTGAGCAACCGTGTAGAGCAGGGATGCACCTTTTTCGTCCAAAGGGTCAAATCATAAATTCACTCACTCAAGGCGGGCCGCAAAGTATATCATATAACTTGGATGATCAAGAAACATACAAAAACAGTAGTAAAGAAAAGAAATATAATAATAAAAGTTGATAAATACTAGTATG
Source organism: Octopus sinensis (assembly GCF_006345805.1). Classification (NCBI taxonomy): domain Eukaryota; kingdom Metazoa; phylum Mollusca; class Cephalopoda; order Octopoda; family Octopodidae; genus Octopus; species Octopus sinensis. The sequence goes on along the minus strand of NC_042997.1, from coordinate 50,063,312 downwards.
TTTTCAGTGTGTGATTGTGGTACATGAAGTTCGCTATGTTAATTTTCAGTTATTTATTAAAATAGCAAAGTCTTTGCAAAATGGTTTGTGGGCCGCACAAAATGCCTTTGCGGGCCACAGGTTGTGCTTGACAGGTATAGAGGCTTGGATTTTTCATTGGTTCGTAATATATTTATTCATCAGAAGAGGGGTTCGAAACGACACAAACGATCGTGGGTCAGAATATCTGATGCTCTGATTAAAGAACAAGGATTGCTCTTGAACCTGATGCCATAGACCACTCGGCCATTCTCACAATACTTTTATTAAGCCAGATTTGCGATAATGGGATTAGAATAACGGCTCCGAAAATAGAATGGAATGCAACACATATACGCATACATACACACAAACACACAAACATACATACATACATAAATACAAACATGTGCATGTATTTATGCGTGTGAGTGTGTGTGTATAATTAATAAACTGATTATCTGAAAAGTTCCGGTCTTTGATAGTCAACTCTGGTTTAAGGTATATATTTAATAATGAAAATAATTACCAAGCCAACAGAATAAATCTATTTTTGTGTTTGTTTTAATATTTCCTTGGGGAGCAACGAATTCTTCAAATTTTACGAATAACGTGCTCATGTGCGTTTCATAGAAGTGTGTGTGCCTGTGTGTGTGTGTGTGAGAGAGAGAGAGAGAGAGAGAGAGAGAGAGAGAGTTAGTCTCTGTGTTTATTAAGTATTGTGTTGTTTAACCCTAAGCCAGAGCTTTGATCAAAGGTGTTCCAACCATAACTAAGCCGTCTATTTTCATATTTTTAATATACAGACGCGGACTTGCATACATGAATATATAAATACATACATACACACACATAGATGCACACACACACATATGCATGCATGCATACATACATACATACATACATACATACATACATACATACATACATACATACATACATACATACATACATGCAAAACAACATGAGATTTGGAAGGTAGCTCCTTGAGCAACATACTTTGATAACCTAGAATACATGCCCAAAGAAGTCGCACGACTCTACCGCAACGTATCATCAGATAAAAGCATGAACCTATATGAGCAGAAGACTATGCACGGATACGTTTGTAGAAAGTTCCGGGATGATAGTAACATCGATCATCAAAGCAGTTTATCATGGACCAATAGCCAGATTACTACCAGATTACTTTGAAGAGTATGTATTTGCAATCCAGGAACAGCAAATATCCACCAAGTACCTAATGCACAAAATAGATAGTGATGCAGGAAAAGCAGTAAAATGTGATAACCGATGTAGACTTTATGGAGTAAATACTGAAGATATCACCCACATTATAAGCAGTTGTTCGAAAATGTCATCACGGTATTATGTACTGATGAGACATGATGTTGTAGCTAAGACACTCTATAATGAAATCTGTCGGAAGTATAATTCCGAGGACAAAGAAATAAGAACCCACTGTGTAGTATAAGCCATAGCCACTCATAATAGAAAGGCGTATTGGTGGAATGTCCCAGTGAAGACCTCAATAAAATGTAAGCGCAACATACCTGATATAATGATTTGGTATAAAGAAGAGAACCTGTGTACAGTTGTGGAAATTACCTACCCAGCAGATGTTAACACTAAAGCTGAACATCAGTGAAAATGAGAATACCTACGCTGAATTATTGAGAAATCTGCAGTCACTCTATCCAGATTACATGTTCAGGTTTATACCTGTAATTATTGAGGCCCTTAGACTTGTAACACACTGACTAAACACCAATCTTGAAACATTAGGCTTCTCAAAACAAGAAAGGATGAAGCTAATTCGAAGACTATAGATCCAATCCATGACTGGAACTGTCTGTAAAACTTCCCAGAAGTTTATCATTTAAATATATATGAGCATGTCGAGATATGCAACTATATGAATGATAATACATACAAATAGCAAAGCATACAAATCTGCTACCATACATACATACAAACAAACAAAAATACCCTGTTGTTGATGTTTAAATTCCATGAGAAACCGGCTCTTCCTCTATTGGCAAGAAATCTTGAAATAAACTGAACAATAAAATACATACACACATATTTCTGGTGGATCAAATTTGGTAAGTAACATATGTATGTATGTATGTATGTATGTATGTATGTATGTATGTATGTATGTATGTATGTATGTATGTATGTATGTATGTATGTATGTATTAAAATATGTACAGTGTTTATTCGATAATATTTGTCAATCACCAGATGGAGTACGTTTTGCTGATCTTAACATCAGTACACTATGTGTGTGTGTGTGTGTGTTTGTGTGTGTGTGTGTGTATGTGTGTGTATGTGTGTTTGTCATATACTTGTGTATCTCGGTCTATATTACCAAATGTAATATTTCCTCCTCAAGATAAGAGTCTGTAATTTGGGGAAGATTTAAGCACTATGTCTAACAGGTCCAGCGACTACATAGAGGTCTCACTTCATTGACTCACTTATTGCTTCCCGGTGTATGTTGTTCAAGCGTGTGTGTGCGTATGAGTGAGTGAGTGTGAGTGTGTGTGTGTGTGTGTGTGTGTGTGTGTGGTGTGTGTGTGTGTGTGTGTGTGTGTGTGTGTGTGTGTGTTTGCGTTTGTGTTTGTGGGTAAAAAAGAATTAGTAACCGTCTTGGATTTTTCTTAGATTTCTTACAGCATGAGTATCTAAAATCTTGAGAGCGGAATCCTCACTTATTAAAATGGACTCAGCATTAATTAATTTTAAAATGTAGAAAATTGAAATAATTGTTAGATAACATATTTTCACGGAATTTCGTGTGGGTTCCTACGAATCTGCTGCATTGTACATCCTACATGACTCCAGGATGTACAGGAAAAGAAACCAGACAGCTGTTTATTAATGAGATACATTGTTGTTAATATGTAGAGAAATCCATGTGACGGCTTTTTATATTTTTATATAAGCAGAGATTTAGAAGCATGCGTAGAGATAAACACAGATAAAATAATAACAAAAAAAAAAGTAAAATTTAACTCTTGTAAAATGCGAGAAATTTATTGCAAAACAACAATTTCAAAATTGGAGACAAAGGGCGAAGTAGCTTTATACACGAGGTTACAAAAAGGTAAGAGAATACAATACATAGGTTTCAAATTTTAGCACAAGGTCAGCAATTTCGGTGGAGGGGGTAAGTCGAACCCAGTGCTCTAGCGGTACTTATTTTATTGACTCCATAAGAATGAAAGGCAGAGCGAACCATGGCGGAACTTGAATGTAAAAGCATTTTGGCCGGTGCGGTAACGATTCTGTCGGCTCGTCGCCTAAGAGGATACAATGCATTGTTGCAGACATGGCTGTGTTGTTTGCTTTGAAACCGGGTGGTTTCAGGTTCAGTCTTGCTGCATGACATCTTCTTAAGCAAGTGACTCCAACTATAAACCCTAGGTTGTCCATACCCTGTGAGTGAATTTGATCAACGGAAACTGTTCGGAAGCGTGTCGTGTGTGTGTTTGTCTCTCGCGGCCTGACAAACAGTGTTGCTTGGTTTGCATCGCCATAACGTAGCGGTTCGGCAAAGAGAAACTGATAAGATAATTACCATATCTTTAAGATACGTAATGGAGCCGATTTGATCGACTTAACATTTTGATGCAGGTCACAGCATGGCCGCATTCCAATAATTGAAACCAGTAAAAGAGTAAAACTTTTCTTTTTTCTTTTGTGTGTTTTTTTTTAGAAAAGCAGGTGTTGCGTTATATTCGAGATTATAAAACACGCGAGTAACTACAGTATATCATATTGTCATAAAGAAAGTAATTAGTTTAAAGTTCGTTAGCTAATTGCCAATTAACGAATATCAAAATACCACAACACTGGCTAAAATTTAAAGATGCTGACAAAACAAATAGTTGCAAGATTTAATAATTTCGATCTGAATGAAATAAAAATAAAAAAGGAGATTTATTTGGCTCACGAAAATAATGTTCTCCGTAGATTGAGGAGAAGGATGAAAGGCTGAAGTTGTGAGATGTATTTGTCTCTCCCTCCTTCTTTCTCTCTCTCTCTCTCTCTATCTCTCCCCTCTCTCTCTCTCTCTCTCTCTCTCTCTCCATACTCTACCATCAATACCATATCCAATATCATACTGATTTATTATTTTTTTTTATCGTTATTGATGATAGATAGACAAAAGATACAGTTGAGCTCGACATTATTTTAATACAAGCTACTGAGAAGAAGAAGAAGAAGAAGAAGAAGAAGAAGAAGAAGAAGAAGAAGAAGAAGAAGAAGAAGAAGAAGAAGAAGAAGAAGAAGAAGAAGAAGAAGAAGAAGAAGAAGAAGAAGAAGAAGAAGAAGAAGAAGAAGAAGAAGAAGAAGAAGAAGAAGAAGGTGGTGGTGAATACAGACGAAACCAAAATAAATCTGATTAGATATAACCATAACTGTTCCATCTTTTCAGAGTATATTATTCAATATATCGTGGTTTTATGTTGTCTCTTTTTAAAAGCCGGTAGGTGATTTCAGAGAGCTTTAGTTCTTATTTTTAACATGTCGAGCAACTACATCGGGAATCTTTCAATGATTCGGAGAACAGAGTATAAATTAAGAGCGTTGAACTACCTTTTCCTTCCACTCAAACTTGAAACTGCTCGTTGGCGAAATAACTAAAAACTCATACGTAAAAAAAAGAAAGGTATAAACCAGTCATGGGCAAATTACTGCCCCAAGGACTTTCTGAATGGCACACCTAACGAAAAATTACTTTCAATATTTTAGTAATTAGGCCCATCTAATGATGAGCCATATCTCATGCTGCCCGCTTCTCGAAAACCCTTACTTAAATATACCTGTCAGATTAAAACATTCATTTGTTATCAGGTGCAAGCCTATGAATTTGGAAAATCAAATATTATTTTTCTAAGCACAGACGTGTCTCGTAGGTCCCTATGACCATCCAGTTCGTCCCAGTATTAAAGAATCGTATCCTACCCTGGTCAAGAAGTTTCATTCAAGTTCTGACAAACTGGTTAACCAATACCGGAGAACTCGTGGAACGAAGTAGCAATACAAATCCAAAGAAGTATTAGCAATGTTTCAAGAGCAATTTGTATAAGGATCCAGCACGGCCATATGGTTAACGAGTGTGATTGGCAATAATGCAGTTACAAGTTTGATTTCTCTGCGTGACATTCGAGTAATCGTCCTTTGTCGGATCTCACAGTCAATCGTTCCGGATTGACTATGTGAGATCCGAGAGACAGAAATCGTAAAGAAACCATTCCATTTCATTTTATCCATGTTTTGGGATATTGCTAAGCTATCATCCCTGTATAGGCATATGCAGTGCTTGGTGAACATTTTACCAATACGACGGGGTGCTGAAAAGTTCCTGGCTTTAAGGGTGTCGCGAAAGGCCTGGTTGGAAGCCGAACCTTCCGATTTCTTTTACAGGGTAATATCCAGTCTTGATGCTTATCAGTACTACTTGAGGTTTACATCAAGGATATACATGTCTATGGAATATTCAGCTAATTACCAATAGTTACATGCTAATTAGGTAAGCAAGTAATTCAGTTAATCAAACTCAATATTAATCATCGAAACTGACAGAAAACCATCATCAAGGTGGAATAATTTTACAGCTAAAAAATAAATAGGCTGCACAGGTGGGATGCCATGATAAGCAACTCATAAATATAAAACTATTGGTGAAAGGCTTCCAGCAGTTCACTTATATTGTTTTATTAATGAAGAATGTTGGTAGTGAAGCAGAAATGGTAGATCGATGGGTCAACAACCTAAAACTATCCACTTTTGTCCTACTCCAGACTCTCAGTTCGAATTCCTCTAGGTCTTTTTCTGAATTTGTCCATTGGGATATTTCTAAGCTATCATCCCTGTATAGGCCTATGCAGTACTTGATGAATATTTTACCAATACGAGAGGCAGCTGAAAAGTTCTTGGCTTGAAGGGTATCGCGAAAGGTCTGGCTGGAAGTCCAAATTTCCGGGTTCTTTTACAGGGCTTGGAAAAATTGGAGGACAGCTGTAATAAGTGTGTGACTCAGAGAGGGGAACATGTTGCATAAAATCCTAATAAACTGATCCTCCTGTATTCTGAGAGAGGAACATGTATAAAATCATATTAACTAATCCTCCTGTATTTCGTTTTACCCAAAGCAAGGAACTTTTCAGCGACTCCAAGTGCGTTTCAGGATAAAACATAACGTTATAATTTCAATTGTTTCTGCTCCGTCAGAGCACCCTATGGTGACGTCAAATTGGTCAGTGCTTAATTTTTTCTTATCTAGGTCGAGTTTTCACGGGATAGGGACGATTTCCTTGCATGCATGTTGATGTTTATTTGTTTGTTGTTGATTTCGAGGAACCACTCGGCGAAATCTAATTATTTTAATACGAGAAATCTTTGATGAACGGTCAGAAACCAACAATAGCAGATCATGTGAAACTGTAGGTCTTTGTTATTTCTGATGTCATTTGTACCGTTGTTTCTCCTATGAGTTCGGTAGCCTTATTTTGGAATTCATTTTTATCAGGACCTTTTTGTTTATTATCCCTAATTCTCCCTTCGTTAGTTTTATTAGTCTGCATTGGAGGTTATACATGAAGTTGGTTTTATGGTCCTTCGGAGTTATGTAGGCTTGTCTTTTCGCAAAGCAGCTGGTTCAGTTATCTATTTGTAGTTTGGATGCTAGGTTTTTAGCTTCTTTGAGTATTGTATATGTTGAAGTTTGCTTTTTCCGTATGTTTTTGCTATGCAGTTACTCATCGAGACTTAATCAGCATTTCTTCCATCCTTACGTTCTGAGTTCCAATCCGCTGAAGTCAACTTTCGATAAATAAGTACCAGTCGAGTATTGAGGTCTATGAAATCGACTTACCCCCTCCCTGAAATTGCTGGCATTGTGCCAAAATTTGAAATCATTATTATCATCACTATTGAGTGAGAGAGCAGTGCATGCGATCAAAGTGACACTGGGGTAAAATATACGAAGACCAATATACCCATCATGACTACCCATTTGATAAGGGTACACCAGGCACATGCATCACAACCATATGTGCGCGACATGGTAATCTCATATCAAGATAAACAGCACATGACCTTGCAAATGGGGACCAGTTGGAATTTTCGGATCTATTCCATCTCAATCACAGAGTTTTAAATTCATGTTTTTATCTAAATAATTTGAATTTTCGAATGCTGGTAGAATTTCTTACGTAGAACACGATTTACTCTGAACGATTTTAGCAAAATTTCGTATTTTAGAAGTTATTTCATGTTAAAGTTGTCGTATTTGGATAATTTCAATCAATCAACGACGTGTATTCGGTTGAAGAAAGCTACTGCTGTTTGCTATAGTAATCGAAGAGGAACAACTTCCGGGTCATCTCTAATAAATGTCATCACTGTTCGAAGAATCAACACCATAGAGCAATGAGTCCGCAGCGGGCTTTTCAATTGTTGACGTATATGTAGTTTCAAAATGTCTTATTTTGCAACTGTGAGATGTATTGTTATTGTCATGATTTTATCTTACTATAATCAACAACAAACACATTTCGTCAATATAAAATCTTTATTAGATAAAAAAAAAGAACATTATCAAAACATGAAGGTAAAACAAAACAAATAGCGGCTTATACACCGGAAAATATGGCAATTGTAGTGGCAGTGACAAGTTCGCTCGCTGGTTGCTAGTTGATAGTGTAGAAGGGAGGAAAGAGTAAGGAATGCACGGTGCTGACTAGAAAGGAAGAAAGGATAAAGGTGACATCGTCTTCGCTCGCCGTACGAATAGAACAGAGTGGTGACATTTAGTAGAAATGACGCGGAAGCTGTTCCTCTTCGATTACTATCGCAAACAGCAGTAACTTTCTTCAACCGAATACATGTCGTTGATTGGTTGAAATTTTTTCAAATACAACAACTTAAATACGAAATTTTGGCAAAAACTTTCAGAGTAAACCGTATTCTACGTGAGAAATTCTGCCAGTATTCGAAGTTTCAAACTGTTTAATTTTAAAAATTAATTAAAAATAGATGGAATAGATCCGAATTTTCTTCAGTTGGAGTAGCCCATCCCGCTCAAAAGGTCTATCAATAAAGATTTTTGAAGGATGTTGAACGAAAACCTTTGTTCTAGATTATTCAAACCCGAAAGAATTCCTCTCAACACACGGCTGTGTTGCTCCCCCACTTCTTCTGCTCAGGGTCAGAGATGCACATATTGTCAGCCACCAAGGGACAAGCTCAACTGGTTAAGACCGTACCAGGCACTTACACTCATGGCTTTTGATCTTACCTGGTTGGAAGTGTTATCATGTACATATTTTGTCTTGGTATAATACATGGGCTACAGCAAATATTCTGCTCAATACCTCAGATTTGTTTGTCAGTTCTTTAACCTTAACCAATTGAGCATGCCCCTTACTGGCTGACAATATGTGTATCTCTGATCACGAGCAGAAGTAGTGGGGGAGCATCATAGCCATGTGTCGAGAGGAATTCTTGGGGGTTTGAATAATTCACATCTGGAAACATGGGTGTTTCGTTCATCTTTAAACAACCCTTATTCAGGGACCTACTCGACCAGAAGAAAATTCTAACTGGGCCCCCACCTACAAGGTCATGCGCTGTTTATCTTGTTATGAGATCATCATGTTCCGCACATATGGTTGTGATGAATGTGCCTGGTGTATTATTATCAGACAGATAGTCATGATGGGTATACTGGGCTTCGTATATTTTACCCCAATGTCATTTGGCCACTCAATAAAAATAATAATAATAATAATAATAATAATAATAATAATAATAATAATAATAATAATAATAATAATATAATAATAATAATAATAATAATAATAATAATAATTTGGCCACTCAATAATAATAATAATAATAATGATGTTCTCATGGAAACTGCCCAAATCCTAAGAAAAACATTGTCAAGTTGAGAATACCTGATTCTCTTAAAGCTCTTTCAAAACTGAAATATTACAAATTTCACAGATTCTGTACTCCTCCTGGGACAATATATCATTGTTAATTATAAATAACCCCCATAGTGAAACGAGATCTCTGGGTGAGACTAGGAACATCTGGTATAAAGCAAAGTAACAACAACGTACAAAAGAAGAAGAAGAACAACAACAATAATAATAATAATAATAATAATAATAATAATAATAATAATAATAATAATAATGATGATGATGATGATGATGATGATGATGATAATAAGCCTACATCATACTCAAGGCACTATTTATTCAATAATGCAATCCACAAACTCAAGACATATTCTTTATAGCAAATGTCCAATGAAATAAACAACCACCAACAGGTCATATAACCAACAGAAGAACACAACTTGCATTAGACACACAATACACAAAACAAACATTAATACAACAAAAAGTTGCAACCAGACCCCGTAACAAAGCAAACTGACGCAATACAATAACGGGAAGAGTTTACATCACCCCCCAACAACAACAACAAGAAAGAACACACAATACTGCACACACTCCAGCAAGCCGGTGGTGGAGCAGGTGGTGCAGTAGAAATTTGTATGAAAATACCAAATGTTCAATGATGATGATGATGATGAGGATATGCGGATGAGAGTAAGGATGATCATAACGATCGGAAGGTGTTGAAGGTGAAACTGTGGAAGGACCTTTTCTCCTTTTAATGATTTTCTTAAACTTCTTGTTTTCTTTCGATTAGAAGATATTTATTTTATCACAACAGAATCACAATAAATATCCATGAGCAGAAGGATTTAAATATAAAACTTATACATCCATTAAAAATTAAAGATGTTTATTATTATTATTATTGTTGTTTTTATTATTATTGTTTTTATTATTGTTGTTGGTGGTGTTGCTGTTGTTGTTAAGCAATCAAAATAGAACTAATCCTTATTTAAATATTGATAGTATTGTTTCAATAATTTTAAATAATTTTTCTGACTATAAATTTCCCCAGCATCAATCCAGCACAGAGGATGTGTATCCAATCGTTTGATGTCTTTTTTTTCTTTAAAGCCGATTGGCTGACTAAGCAAGCGGTTGCTGCACAGCTGGTTCTCAAAGCAAAGTGATGCATTCAATAGTATTTCCAGTCAACCAAGAAATGTTACTCGATTCACATGGCGAGCAGGAACGTTTAATCCTTTACAGGCCTATAAAAACACGCTCGCACATTCACACACAGATACAAGCATACACACACACATGCATACATGTATACGTTGACTGTATCAGCAGGTACATCCTATAACTCTCTATACAGAAGACACCTGTTAACCAGTGGTTTACAGTTCCTTTTCTTCAACATACCACCAAGTGCTGACCGCGATTGGTTGGTTGCTGTACGTTTTCAAAGACAGTAGAATTGCTCAAGATGTCACGTCGACGACTTGAGAATGGCATTCGTAACAAAATTAATCTTACAGGTGAGAATGATAAAAAAAAAATTACCTGCATTTTATATATTTCTTTCTCAGACGTTCATTTCAGTTTTATCATCTCGGCATTTTTAGTGTTCTTGTTTTGATGATGTTGTTCTTTTTTCTTTTAGATAATAGCTTGTTCCGACAAGTTCACTTGAAAACAAAACAGAAAAAATAGTGATCATTAATATTGATTTTTGACATACGAACAGGCTTCAAATTTGTGAAAATGGCTATTGCTTTATATATATATATATATATGTGTGTGTGTGTGTGTGTGTGTGTGTGTGTGTGTGTGTGTGGTGTGGTGTGTGTGTGTGTGTGTGTACCTGTACTTAACAGGCACTTTATTGTATCCACCACGAAAGAGTGAACGACAAAGTTGACTTCGATGGGATTCGATTAATATCGATTTCTAAATTAGGCCGGAGATCATTTATTGATAATTGGAGTCAAAGTGAAATGTTTTGAGGTTCAACACTCCAGGCATAAAACACTGGGTTTATTAGTACAAAACATTGCTCAGTCAAAAATTGAAACCGAGTTGCAGATTTGATTGACTGGGAATCATTATTAAGAAGTAGATTTTGAGGTCACAAAAGTTTATATTTTTTCCAAAAGCTTCTATGTTAGGATGGTGAGGTGGGTGGTAAATAGATTTTGGTTTCGTTAATGTATTTTCTAATAGAATTGACTGCAGTAGTTAATGCCTTTGTTTAGCCCGAGGTCAGCCTTGACCAGTTTTGACCAGACTGTTTTTTTCTTCAGGCATCATTTATCTAACATTTCGTTATTCACTACAGGTTTTAGTAATCAACTTGTTTAAGACGCTGGGATGTACTTAAGATAAATTTAACTGCTATTTCCAACAGGTCAAACACTCCAAGTTAAGGCTCCTTTGTTTACTAATCAGCAATGGCTTCAAATGAGGATCACGTTCTCGATTCGACAGGAGTTTACATCCTGCAGTACAATGCAACATTTTTATTAATAGTAGTATTGCATGTTTCATTAACTCCAAAGCTTTTTCAATACACTTTCTGCGTTTAAGCATTCAATAGTATCTTATTTCTCTCAGGATGAAGACAACACAAAACCCTTTTATTGTGTTAGTGTATATGTCTAGTATCGATTTTGCACGACTTAGCACGAACTAACTGCGTGCGGAATCTGTTTAGTTCAATGTATATTTTAGTTCATAGCTTTCTTTCATCATGTTTAATTTAGATTATAGCTAATACCGTAAACCTGTTTGTTTTCCGTCACATGAAATTTTAGAATATAGATTAAGATTTATCAACGTAGTCGTTGGATATTTGCGTTCAAAGAGAATCCCGACGAGTAAGTCTCTAGTCCACGTAACATACTACACAACATATAAGTTGTACTAAAATTGAGGCATTGTGTAAAATACATTATTTATTACTGATTCTCTTACATTATTTATTTTGTCTCTTAGATTCTGTAACTCTAGTTTCTTACGCTCCAAATACGACCGCTTAATGTATGTTATTATAATATGTAATTATTTCTTAACGATAATGATGAACGTCGCCCTTTTCAAGCCTAGCCAGGCTCATGGGCCCGGATTCCCGGTTTCTGTGGCGTATGTGTTCCGCCAGTCCATCGTAGAATTATTTCTTAGCAAATAGAATTATATTTATGAAATCAATCGCTTGTTGATAGCAATTTAAATCTATTAAAATTTATATTCTAAACATGTAAATCCGATAAGATTGTTTTAATATATATGCTTCATCTAGTACTGGTTTCTTTTGTCGAAGAACAGGGGGCCTAAATTTCTACAGCACTGCATTGATGCTACTTTATGTTACGCCAGTAGATAATTTCTTTAGAAAAGGGCATAACCTCACAACGATCCTTCTGCTAAGGATGAATTCTGCATAAATAAAAGGAAAGTACTCATCAATCAGAATCTGTACTGGCGCCTTTTATTTACATTTGGAATTATTTCACTTAATTAATACAGATAATGATGTTTGGAAACGATATGAACATTTTTTGTACTTTCCAGGTTCAACAAATTTTTAGCTTTATACTTAGGAAATAAATTGATATTTATTACACGCTCTAATGCTAATGCACCGTCAGAAACTAAAAACAGCGCCAAGTTCCATTGAATACAATTTGTTAGAAGTAATTTATAGATCTTTGAACAGAGATGTATCGTTGATGAAGCATGACCCTTTTCAGCAATAAAGGAAGTGGAAACCTAGATTGCTCTACATCTACAGAACATTTATTATTATTATTATTATTATTATTATTATTATTATTATTATTATTATTATTATTATTATTATTATTATTATTTATTTATTTATTT
>NC_042997.1:50007976-50040476 GCF_006345805.1 Octopus sinensis | reverse complement strand
AAGCTTCTTACCACACAGCCATGCTCTTAACTAATGCGTCAGATTTAGTCAAATATTTTTTGTATTTCAGTTGATGACTATTGTATTTGACTTCAAAAGAAGCAGTTCGTGAAATTTTGTCTAACATTTTAATTGCGGCAAGGACGGTTGTGGTGTTCATGCAGTTCTTAAAAGTTGAGTAACGTAACGGAAATATAATGGTTTTAGACATAAACTAAAAGCAAGTCTTAGACTTGCAAACTGAGAGCTTTCTACTGGCGTATATCGCTCATTGGTTTCAGTTTGTATATGCATTAATTTTGGCTGACTTTTCAATCAAAGTAATTCTGCTTGAAAAGACGATATCAGACAATCACAACAGAAAAAGATCAATCGCCTTTATGTAACAATCTGAAGATCACAAACAACTATAATAAAGATAAGATATTTTGCTGTTATGATAGAATTCACTCAAAACAATTATTATTATTATTATTATTATTAATATTATTATCATTATTATTAATCTTATTATTATTATTATTATTATTCAGTAGTTTTATTTTTATTTTTATAGCGTGCTTTCACTTCACTACCGAGCACAGCTCTGTGTGCCTTGGGTATGTGCTGTGATTTGTTGTGATGCTTTGATGGTTATTGTATGGAAAGTGTTCTGCGTAGGATGTGTGCAGTGCCTAGTAGTGCAATTTTCTGTATGTTATATGCGTTTGTAAGTCCTGGTGTTTTTGTTATGTATTTGTCTGAATATTTTTTTATCATGCCTAATGCACCTACTATGATATGAATTGTTTCTGTTTTCAGATTCCACATTCTAGTTACCTCTATTTCCAGGTCTTTGTATTTTGAGAGTTTCTCCATTTCTTTTAGAGAAACATTGTCATCAGCCGGTATTGATACATCAATTAGAAAGCAATTTTTTTCTTCATGGTCTCTGACAACTATATCTGGTCTGTTGGCCTTAATTTCTCTATCTGTGTGTATCGGCATATCCCAGAGTATGGTTGCTTTCTCGTTTTCTGTGACCTTTTCTGGTGTGTGCCTATACCATCTTTTTTCTGTTGTTATTCCATAATGTTGGCATAGCTTCCAATGTATGTAGGTTCCAACTCTGTCATGTCTGTGAATATATTCCTTCTTAGCCAGGACTGGGCAGCCAGAGATAATATGATTTATTGTTTCTTGTCCATCTCCACATATTCTGCAGTTACTTGTAATATTTCTTTTCATTACATGTTTTTGGTAATTTCTGGTGGGGAGGCTTTGGTCTTGTGCTGCAATTAAAAATCCCTCTGTTTCTGCTTTGAGTCCTGAGCTTCTCAACCACTGCTGGGATTTTTCTTTGTCTATTTCTTTTGCGTTTAGTTTAGTCCAGTATTTACCATGAAGGGGCTTTTCTTGCCATCGTTTTATCATGATTCGTTGCTGTTCTATTTTTAGTTTGGATTTCATTTGTTTTATAGCTTTTGTTGTTTTTCTTCATCTTCTTCTTCTCTTCATGTTTATTAGGTGGTATGATTTCTTGTTTGTATTTGTCAGCTTCCTTAAATACTGAGAACAGTTTTTTGTTTTGCTCGTGTTTTGCCGCTATCTGGATCAGTTTTCCTTCCTTCTGAAGTAGATATTTTTGCAGTCCTATGGTGGTTATTTTATAGTAGTTTTCCAGCTGTATAAGGCCTCGACCACCTTCTATACGTTGTATATATAGTCTTTCTATGTCAGATTTTGGGTGATGCATCCTAGATCCTGTCATTATTTTTCTTGTTTTCCTATCTATTTTGGTCAGTTCATTTCGTGTCCAGTTAAGGATATTGTAGCTGTAACTTATAACTGGGACAGCTAAAGTGTTGATACCTATTATCTTGTTTTTGGCATTGAGCTCTGTGTTTAGTATTGATCTAACTCGTCTATAATATTCTTTTTTTATTTTCTCTTTCATTTGTGTGTGTTGTGTCTTATCTAGTTCATGGATTCCTAAGTATTTGTAAGTTTGGATTTGGTCTAATTCTTTTATTTCATTGGTTTTATCTAGTGTGATGTTGTTACTCTTAACTAGTTTTCCTCTTTTCATGGTTACTTTGGCGCATTTTTCTAATCCAAATTTCATATCTATTTCTTTGGTAAATCCATGAACTGTCTTTAATAGTGTTTCCAGCTGTTTGTCATTTGCAGCGTATAGTTTTAGGTCATCCATATATAAAAGGTGGCTGATCGTTTTGCCGTAACATTTATATCCGCATCCAGTTCTATTTAGCATATCAGATAGAGGTGACAGTGCCAAGCAGAAAAGGAGTGGAGAGAGCGTGTCTCCCTGGAATATTCCTCTTCTAATGGGGATGTCTTTGGTTTTCATGAGTCCCTCTTTTGTTTGGAGGTGTAGGACTGTTTGCCATTTATTCATAGAGTGCTCTATGAATTTTATGATTGTTGGTGCTACTTTGTTAATGGCTAGTGTTTCGAGGATCCATGTGTGGGGGATGCTATCAAACGCCTTTTTGTAGTCAATCCAGGCCATACTGAGGCCTTTCTTCTTTCTGTGGCTGTCTTCAGTTATGGCTTTATTAATCATTAGTTGATCTTTACAGCCATATGAGCCTTTGCGGCATCCTTTCTGTTCTTCTGGGAACAGTTTGTTTTCGTCCAGGTGCTTGTTCAGCCTTTGTGATATCACTGCAGTAAATGCCTTGAACATAGTAGGGAGGCTGGTTATTGGTCTGTAGTTTTCTGGTTTTGCTGTTTCATTTGATTTGGGAATTAAGATGGTTTTCCCCTTCGTGAGCCATTCAGGCATTGTCTCTGGCTCTGCTAGTATGCTGTTAAAGTTTTCAGCCAGCTTTTTGCATTCCTGTTAGATATTTCAACCAGAAGTTGGGGATCTTGTCATGCCCAGGTGCCTTCCAGTTGCTTAGTTTTTGCGGTGCCTGGGTGACCTCTTCAGTTGTTATGGGGGTCCAAAGTTGTTCAGATGCCGAGTTTGTTATTTTCATACTCCTTTTTTTTGGCTGTTCGTTCGCCGACCATATTTCTTTCCAGAATTCTTCCAATTCTTCTGCCGTTGGTGCTGCAGTGACTTCTATTTTATTTTTGCCCAGTTCTTGGTAGAACTTTTTGGGGTCGGAGTTGAACTTTTTGTTCTGTTCAAAGAAGCGTTGGCGTTTCTTGTACCGGCGGATCCTTTGTGCTTTGGCAAGGATATCTTGCTTCAGCTTTTCTTTTATTTCAGGCAAATCTTTCTCTGTGATGTTATATTTGCGGAGTATTTTTGTTCTCTTTTTGTTGCTCAGTAGCGTTGATTTTTTGCTGATTTCATTAAGAATCGACAGGTCTTTTCTAATTTTTTTTATTTTGCTTTGGATGTTATTTATCCACAGGGTTTGTTTGGGTGGTGGTACTCCTGTCTGGGCGGGTTTGGGTGAGTATCCAGCTTCTTTTATGGCTGCAGTGGCTGCTGCGTATATTAGGTTATTTAGCTCAGTGATATCACTTTTTTTTTATTCAGTGGCTATCAGTTCAGTGACGGCTAGGTTTATGCTGTTTATAATAGGTGTTGTTATTTCGTTTATTTTGATTCTTGGGAGGTATGGTCGGTGGTCCATTTTGAGCTCTGTGGTTTTCAGTTCTTTGATTATTTTATTTTTTATATTATCATAATCATTAGGCTCCCCTTCGTTGTTTACATCGTGTTTGTTGGGAATGTTGCGTTTGTCTTTGTGTTTTACAGTTTCAGTGTTTATATTATTGGGCATTGTTGTGTGGCTTCTATCTACATTTTCCTGGTGTATGTTTTCTTTTAGGTGTTCTATTTCTATTTCTGATATTTTTTTTGTGTTGAGAATGTATCTTCGTACGTTAGCTAATTTATTAGGGTTCATTGCTGTATCCAAGTCTATATCTCTATTATTTTCCTTCCATATTTTATATGTATGTGTTGTTGTATTTTCATTTTTTGGGTAGAGTACTGCTGTGAAGTATGCGTGTAAGATAGAAATGTATTCCTCACGTGTCCATTTACGTCTTTTGGGTTTTATTTGCGGGACATGAGGTACAACGTCCGGCCCATTATTTTGACGGTCGTCATTTTCGTAGGGTACCGGTCCGTTTATTTCTGTTGTCACATTATTTCGCACGTGTAGTTTTTCGTACATTTTTTGTTGTAGGTTTAATGTACGTACCGCTCGATTGTTATTCTTGGGTTGAATAGTATCGGTGGCATTTAATTTCTTCGTAGTTCCTTTGTACATGGTGTTTGGAGTCGGGGATGATCGTGATGTTTCACGCATGTTTACATGTGTTGCGTTAGAGGTGGAGATGATATCGAGTCAAAATACATCATTTCGTTTCGAAAATAGTAATAAATTTCAATTAGTATTACTTACTCGGATACAGTCCAATTCTTTGTTAGTAAAACTTTGGCTCCATAGGATGTCCTTGTTTTCGATGTTTGTGGATAGGTTTCGGAGCTCTGAATTTTCCTTCTTACATCTTAAAAGTCCCCCGGTGTTCTAATATTATTATTATTATTATTATTATTATTATTATTATTATTATTATTATTATTATTATTATTTATTATTATTATTATCATTATTATTATTATTATTATTATTATTATTATTATTATCATTATTATTATTATTATTATTATTATTATTATTATTATTATTATTATTATTATTATTATTATTATTATTATTATTATTATTATTATTATAGACGTCGCACAGTATACAATTTCGTGAGATTATTGCTTGAAGTTATTGTATCTACCGGGGGTTTCTACTGTTTGTCGAGTAACAACAAGGACCTCAGACAGACAGACAGAATATTTTAAGCAATATGCGTGCAGTTACAAGTAATGCCGACGTTTGCTATACATCTAGATTGTAGGGTATTTCTAAGGTTTCCAGATTGTGTGGTATTGAACCCAATGCTCCGATGACAATAGGGATAACCTTTATGTTCGACCCTCGTAGCTGCCACATCTTAGCGACCTCAATTCTCAGGCCTCTATATTTATCAACCTTTTTCTCTTTCATTCATTATGATATGTTGATCTCCTGGCACTGCTACGTCGATTATTAGGTACTCTTGTTTGTCCCTCCTATAGGTTACTATATCCGGCCTTCGGTGCTCTAACATTTTGTCTGTCCGGAAATCAAAGTCCCAGAGGACTTTTGCTTTCCCCTTTTGGTCTATTACCTTTTCTGGTGTTTGTTGCTACTAAGCACCCATAACCTCATACCCATACTTACGGCATAGTAGCCAGTGGAGGTTTTGAGCTACTTTGCCGTGTCTACGCTTCTACTCTTTCTGTGCAAGACTTTCACAAGCACTAACAATTCGCACTTTCGACCCTCTTCCCACACATTCTGCAGAGGTCCGATGCACTTGTGGGGGTATAAATTCTTTTTCACTGAGTTGGAATTCAATGTCTGGTCCCGAGCCGCGATTATTAGTATTATAATTTTGAAAGACTCTCGGATAGTTCTTAATTACCAGTTATTCTTTACTTGAAAGCAAGCAACAACAAATCACCAAAGTAGTGCCTTCTCCTGTGACTCAAAGAAACAATACTCTCCTTAGAATGCGAGCTGTACCCAACACTGCTGTCTTCTGGATCACCTCGAGCCTGACAGCAGCTCCAATATTCTTAATACGTTTTTCATAGCCCTTAGAAACTGCCCCTAATGCTCCAATTGCCACCGGTTTCACCATTACTTTCATCATGCCCCCATAACTTTCCTATTTCGTCCCGTAGTGGCCGGTATTTCTCAATCTTTTCTGTTTCCTTACCTTTCACCCTCGAATCGCCTGGTATTGCAACATCTATTTATTATCTTTACTTCTTTTTCATCTCTATGGTTGAGCACGGCATCTGGTCATCTTGCCTCTATGGTCGCGTTGCATGTTAAAATCCCAGAGTATTTTGTAAAGTTCGTTTTCCATTACTCCCTGTGGCTTGTGTTCATACCATTGTTCGGCTCTCTCGAGGTTTGCTTTACCGTACAACAGCCGGTGGACATATCTGGCCACATTTTCATGTCTCCTTTTATATTCGCGTTATGCGAGCTTACAGCACTCACTAACAATATGGTTTATACTTTCTCCCTTCTCAGAGCATATCCTACACTGTGGCGAGTCAGTGCTTTTATCAATGTGCTATTTGGAATAGTTTGTTCTGAGAGTTGGTTTTTGAGCGCTGCCTCGGTGAGCTCTTTTAAGTTTCCTTTCTGCAGCCATTGCCGGATTTTATTCCAATCAATCTCATCCTTATACTTCAAGAACTGACTGTGCATTTTCTTGCCCTGCCAAAGTTTTTTCATCTGCTTTCTCCGGTCTTTCTTAAATTGTGTTGGATCTACGGCTTCGTTCACTTTTAAGGTTCCTGCATTTTCACTGATTCAATCATTTCTTTTTACTCCCCTTGACATACCAAGCCAGGCTATTCTCCACATCCCTTACACAGCTTTCACAACACACTAATCGCCGTCCTCCTTTCTTCCTCTTTACATATAATATTGGCACACCACTCTTAAGGGTGTACTTCCTTGATCATTGTCATTAATTTACGTTTTCTCCGGTCTCTCTCTTGTAATTCATGCTTCTTCCAAGATACTATTCCTGCCCCATATCTCATCAAAGCAACATCCCACGTGTTAATTGCTCTAATCTTATAGCAGCATTTAACTTCGATTGGAGCACAAACTGAGGACTCCTCAAATACTCTTTCCTGTACATTTCTCTCATCTTGTGTTCATTCATTTAATCTCTTTCAACGAAACCCAAGTGCTTATATCCTTCCTCTCCAACTTTTTTTATAGTTTTACCACTTTCCAGCTTGATCCCATGGCTTTTACTGATTTTCCCCCTTTTAAGAATCATTACTCCACATTTCTCGATCCCAAATTCCATGCCAATATCTTTGCTAATCATCTGCACCGTTGCCGCCAAACGCTCAATTTCTGTCTCAGTCTTAGCAAATAACTTTAGGTCATCCATAAACCACAGTTTGTTTACTTTCACTCTGCCTAGCATGTACCCCACACGCATTTTTCTTAAAACACTCGTTTGTGGCAGTATACAGACAACAAATAGGAGAGGCGACAGTCTGGCCCCTTGGAAGATTCCTCTTTTGATATTTATATCTCCCAGTTGCCACAATGTCATTGAATTTTGTATAAACTTCAGGATATTGTGTGAGACCTTAAGCAGTTTAAGGCATTCAATAATCCACGAGTGTGGGGGCCATGCCATATGCCTTCCTGTAGTCCACCCATGCCATAGCAAAATCTCTGTGTCTCTTCTTGTAGTCAACCAGGATAGTCTTATCGATTAGTAATTGATCTTTCATTCCCCTGCTCTTACGTCTACACCCTTTTCCCCTACTGGTAATAGCTCGTTCTCATCTAGGTACTTAAAGATGCTGTTTGATATGATGCCCATCATCAGTTTCCACATCAGTGGCAAACAAGATATTGGTCGGAAATTTCCAACTGCATTCTCTTTACTTGGGTCCTTCTGGCATAGTACCGTTCTTCCTTTTGTCATCCAGGCCGGTACTTGGATGTCACTACTCAGTATTCCGTCCAGCTGCCTCACAATTCTCTTGTGCAGAGCTGTCAAGTTTTTAAGCCAAAAGCCCTGAGCCCCATCTGGGCCAGGCGCTTTCCAGTTAGGAATTTTCTTGCATTGATCTCTAATCATCTCCTCGGTTATTCTCAAATCCTCCTGCTGATACCCTCCACTCTCTTCTTTGAATATCTTTAACCACTCTGCTTCAGTTTCGTGTTGTTTCTCTTGAGACCATATGTTTGACCAGCATCTTTTCTTTCTTCAGTATCCGGCACGGCTTTTTCATATTTTTCTTTCCCATCCAGTTTCTCGTAGATTCGTTACTGATTTTGTTCGAAAAGTCTGTTTAATCTGTACTGCTCAATTCTCTGTTCATATCTCTTTAGTTTATGTGTTTTAGCTTTCAAACTCTGTTTTAGTTCTTCAATCACAACATTGATTCCCTTTCTCTTCACCCTGTACTTCCTCCCTTATTATTATTATTATTATTATTATTATTATTATTATTATTATTATTATCATTATTGAGTGAGAGAGCAGTGCATGCCATCAAAGTGACACTGGGGTAAAATATACGAAGCCCAGTATACCCGTCTGATAAGGGTACACCAGCCACATGCATCACAACCATATGTGCGCGACATGGTAATCTCATATCAAGATAAACAGCGCATGACCTTGCAGGTGGGGCCCAGTTACAATTTTCTTCTGGTCGAGTAGCCCATCCCACTTAAAAGGTCCCTGAATAAGGGTTGTTTAAGGATGTTGGTTTTTTTTCTTATGGTTGTGTTGCAGGCATCGCAGTAGCGATTAAAAGCTCTCCTCAGATGATCTGATAGACACGTTTTTGTCAATATAGCCGTAGCCGGGTGTGTTGGAACAAGTTGTGAAATTTGCTATCCTAGATTTTCTTTGTGTGAGGAATGTAATAAACGCACGTATCTAAGAGAATGGGTTCTATTGTTTCTTTAGTTGTCTCTGATAAGTCATGGGTGGGCCACATTTATTACAAAGCAGTCGCATATTAAAGACAACTAAACAGTAGCTATTAGATAGCATAAAACTAGCAACGATACAACCGGTTGCTGACCTGAAATGCTCGAAAATATGTTGTGCGATATGAAAATATGGGATTTAGTATGGTTACGTAATGTTTTTAAAAATCGGTTGGGAATAGAAACGGTGACGTAAAAGTGTGGTTTTGTAGATTAGAAAGAAACCAAATCTATTATGCGTGTCAGGGAGATTATGAAAAAAATGGTTAGTTTTCGAGAGTGCGTCGTGTAGCTGAAATTTGTAATAGATTTGATGCTTGGGATATACAAAAGCTAAGAAACGTTGTGAGTGTGAGTAGATGGAGTGAAATAGATTTCTTCTATGACGTGTGCAAGATAGTTGAACAATTATCTTGAACAAGATCAGGCGCAGGAGTGGCTGTGTGGTAAGTAGCTTGTTTACCAACCACATTGTTCCGGGTTCAGTCCCACTGCGTGGCACCTTGGGCAGGTGTCTTCTACTATAGCCTCGGGCCGACCAAAGCCTTGTGAGTGGATTTGGTAGACGGAAACTGAAAGAATCCTGTCGTATATATATATATATAATATATATATATATTATATATATATATATATATATATATATATATATATATATATATATATATATATATATGCGTGTGTGTGTTTGTATGTCGGTGTTTGTCCCCCTAGCATTGCTTGACAACCGATGCTGGTGTGTTTATGTCCCCGTTACTTAGCGGTTCGGCAAAAGAGACCGATAGAATAAGTACTGGGCTTACAAAAGAATAAGTCCCGGAGTCGATTTGCTCGATTAAAGGCAGTGCTCCAGCATGGCCGCAGTCAAATGACTGAAACAAGTAAAAGAGTAAAAGAGTAAAAGAGTAATTAGTGAGCAGTTTGAGAAGAAATCGAATCAACTAATTAAGTTCGAGGAACGAGAGGAATGGAGAGTTCGAGCTTGACTAATCGATATCTTGGTGGCCAATATCCGTGAGAGCGACCGGTGGGCAGTGGATTCTACATACGGACAGAGACAAACATTCAAAGCAGTGTTGTAATGGAGATCATAGCTTAGACGGCAGAGATGGCTTAGCGAGAAATTATACATGTTGTTATATTTGGTGGTGGTGGCAGCGGTGAAGGTGAGCTCCAAGATCGCTCTGAGAAAACTTATGATCAAAGGTATTTTAGTCATGATTATTCCGTGTTTTTAAGGTTTCCTGTAAGTAGGACTACATTATCTAATGTCTTCTTTTCGCAACAAGGTGTGCTATGAGAGAGATTTGGTTACTATTTCTGTCAGATCAAGCGACCACATAGAAGCACTCTTCATGGTTGCTCTTGTTGTAGATTAACCCTGATTGAGAAGACATTTAATCAAAGTCGATTCAGCCGTGACAAAGTTGTCTTTTGTCTATCTAGAGCATTAATAAATGTGACCATTGTTTTTTTGTATCGGGGGACGTGTCAGGGATTAAATTTGGTTGCTATTTTTAGCAGGTTAGCCATCTGCATAGAGGATCCCTCGTTGATGGTTGTGTGTCTGTGAGAAGCGGTTGATGCAATTCAAGTTAGACCGAAGACTACAGGTTTTTGTGTGGAGGAGGAAGGAAAATTGCCCAGAAGATTTAATATTTGTTATTATTTCTGTAACAGACCGCAAGGACATTCTTTGCAAATACAGTTTTATTGTTTTCAATATAATTTCTCACTTCATCAACCAATTATTTGTAAACAAGTTTTATTTTATCTATAAATTCCTCAAATCGTTTAATAACAATCTGAACAACACATGTTGTATCTCAAATATTCTGTTTTAATATTTTTCTCCTGGCTGTAAAACAAAATCACCGCACAAGAATTTTAGGCTCATTGTTGAATTCATATTGAACGAATTAAAACTAAAGTAAGGAACACTGACTGTGCTGTAAAACATTTCTTTCATGCACATTTGGTCTGATAATTCTTGAATAACTTTAATATAAAATCACTACAGTTGCAGCTCAATGTTCAAACGCTGCCAAATATATGAAACACCTTTTATATAAACACACACAAACTATACACACACATACATAGGCGCAGGAGTGGTTGTGTGGTAAGTAGCTTGCTAACCAACCACATGGTTCCGGGTTCAGTCCCACTGCGTGGCATCTTGGGCAAGTGTCTTCTGCTATAGCCCCGGGCCGATCAATGCCTTGTGAGTGGATTTGGTAGACGGAAACTGAAAGAAGCCTGTCGTATATATATATATATATATGTGTGTGTGTGTGTGTGTGGTGTGTGTGTGTGTGTGTGTTTGTGTGTGTGTGTTTGTCCCCCCAACATCGCTTGACAACCGATGCTGGTGTGTTTACGTCCGCGTCACTTAGCGGTTCGGCAAAAAAGAGACCGATAGAATAAGTACTGGGCTTACAAAGAATAAGTCCCGGGGTCGATTTGCTCGACTAAAGGCGGTGCTCCAGCATGGCCGCAGTCAAATGA
Organism: Octopus sinensis; assembly: GCF_006345805.1. NCBI lineage: Eukaryota > Metazoa > Mollusca > Cephalopoda > Octopoda > Octopodidae > Octopus > Octopus sinensis. The sequence goes on along the minus strand of NC_042997.1, from coordinate 50,029,404 downwards.
CTGAAACAAGTAAAAGAATAAAAGAGAGTGAAAGAGTATCCATACAAACATGTAAGTGCAATTATCTATATGCTTATGTACATGCTTATTTTTATAAATGATATATTCCCAGACGTTACCGTTTTGAATGGTATAATGGCCTATGCTTGTGTTTGTTAAATCTGGCTCTATAGTTCCGTCATTGTTTGAAACAATGAACTTATTTTCACGGCGGCACTTAAAAGCATTGCTCGTTTGTTTAAGATATCTGTTTTTTTTTTTTTCTGGGGAAGCATTTCTCATCATTGTTGACGTCACACAAATTTGAATAGTGGATGTACTGATTAGAAGTGTAGTATGTACTGATTAGAAGTGTAGTATGTACTGATTAGAAGTGTAGCATTAAAGTTGTTAATTTTAATATAACCAATAGCATTAAAGTAGTTAATTTCAATATACACATACTACTTGGGTGATGACTTGCATAGATATGTATATACTTTACAAGGACAACATTTACACAAACGTATTTATGAGTACACTTGTCGATCAAAATAGCAGGAACATTGTATGTGCATATCTATCTATCTATCTATCTATCTATCTATCTATCTATCTATCTATCTCTATCTATCTATCTATCTATCTATCTATCTATCTATCTATCTATTATCTATCTATCTATCTATATATCTATCTATCTATCTATCTATATATATATATATATTATATATATATATAATATATATATATATATATTATTTTACAACAGTTCTATTAGAATTTAAAAGTCTTATTCTGTTATTCAACGAAAGCTTGAGAGAGAGCAACTCACCAAAGGATAACGACCTTCGGTTTATTACTATCTTCTAAAAGTCAGTTGAAGTTTCATATCCAGAATGGTAGACCATACAAGCTTTACTACTTTTGATACCGCAAATTCAGATTTACAGGAAACTTGGAAAGAACACTCCATCTTTAAAAATTTAGGGTTAACAATACCCATACAGACTAACCTGGGTTATGCTAACTCTAATTCACAACACTATCTTTTTCATAAACTAAATGAAAGATAAAATGATATACATAGACTATCGAACTACCTTAGCAATAGATTAAGCAATCTAGCCATGAATGTCTGACTTAAATTGTGTAGTCTTTCCACTAACTATCAAATATTTAGAGATAACTCCCCCTATTACGAAAAGGCTTTAAACTGTAGCAACTTCGAGGAAAAATTAAATATACTTAATAATTCCATGGAATAGCTAAGCAGAGGTGAAGTAAAAGTATCATTATAAATGTATAGATGAGATGTCTCCAAAAAGAATTTAAATTTAAACCAACGTGCTAACTAGTTAGTGCAGCCTGGTCGCGATTGCAATCCTACGAATGGGTGATGTTAACCTTGAGCCTAATAATAGTTACACCATCCTAGCGTTAGTCATCGATCTGCACTTGCTGGGTTGAACGTCTGTTTACTGCACTTGTATTATTAATCGCTGGCTGAAAAATACAAGACTTGGAACAGCAAGGTCTCTGTGTAAAATTTCGTTTCAAATTAAGGGAAAACTTTTACAGGGTCCTTTCTAATGCTGCAGCAGGCCACTGGGGGGGGGTGTTTGAATCGTGCGCAAAGTCCCGATCAGGACCACCGAAGAAGAGCCCTAATCATGAGGATATTTCACGGCAAAGATTACCATCACTTTACGATGAAAATTGTAGCTTAACTGTGAAGTTTCCGAAGCATATATAGGTATTCGTAGCATATGATTTAAAAAGAAAATTAAAATTTATCGAGTTGCCACAGAATTTGTGCCGCATATGCTGACAGATAAACAAAATCAAGAACTGTATCACAGTCTGCTAGGTGTTGTTTGACAGTCTTTCAATTACCAATGGAAGCTTCCGGAAAAGTGCAATAGCTGGTGGCGAAACGCGAATGTATGGCTAAGATGTCAAAACAAATGGGAAGTTTTAACAGAGAGTCGGATCGACGCTGCTGCGACCCAAAAAGCACGTCAGGGGTCGCTTAAATCTGAAGATGTTGTTGATCTCCCTGTTTGATTTGAAGGGTACCATTCATCTTCAGTTTCTTTTTCATAGTTTTGCCTAGATACTCTGATCCATTTGAGAGAGATAGTTTGAAAGAAGAGGCCTGAAATATAGACAAAACTGGAAGTCCCACCATGACAATACACCTTCTCACTCGTCCTTGCCTATCTGTGACTTGGATCAAAGCACAAAACCACTTCCGTCTTCCAGCCACCTTGCGCTTCAGATGTAACCGTGAATCCACCTTAAAAGGTTGCAGATTTCAGATGATTGAAATGAGGGAAGAAATTTCGACACGATATCTGAGCAGTGCCCTGAAAAAGCGCTCTGGGATGTGTTACAAAACTGGTTGAAACGATGAGTGATGATGTAGTAAGAGAGGAACTATTTTGAAAGCTACACTTCAAATTATATACAAAACAATAAATATGATTTTTAAAGTCTGTTATTTTTTCTTTGGCCGACCCCAACATATCTGTATGTGTGTGTGTGTGTGTGTGTGTACATGTGTGTATGCGTGTGTATACATTCGTGTGCGCGATCGTGCGTGCATGTAGTAAACATACAAACAGCAAATTTAATTTCCTCTCCAAGATCTTGTTTGCTTTGATTTGTCATCAATAGTTCTGCAACTTTTCTTTTTTTTTCATTCTCGGTATGAGTATTAACCTTATGCAAATCCATTTTTACCTAAGGAAAGAATCGGTCCATAATAATCAGATCCTTATCCTTTGGCCTGTGCTGCCGATCTTGCGTTCTGCTGGCATAGCCCTCAGGTTCATTGAGGTATACAAACCACCTTGTGGTGGTTGAATAAAAGAGGAGAATAATATCTTAAAAAATATCTATTGCTGCTACTACTATTGTTGCTACTCGATTCCCAGACCGGGCGTTGTGAGTGTTTATTGAGCGAAAACACCTAAAGCTCCACGAGGCTCCGGCAGGGGATGGTGGTGATCCCTGCTGTACTCTTTCACCACAACTTTCTCTCACTCTTACTTCCTGTTTCTGTTGTACCTGTATTTCAAAGGGCCGGCCTTGTCACTCTCTGTGTCACGCTGATTATCCCCGAGAACTACGTTAAGGGTACACGTGTCTGTGGAGTGCTCAGCCACTTACACGTTAATTTCACGAGCAGGCTGTTCCGTTGATTCGGATCAACCGGAACCCTCATCGTCGTAACCGACGGAGCGCTTCCTTATTGTTGCTACTATTTAGCTCCAAGTCGATAACGATCGATTATGTCTTTACTTAAAAGTAGTCCAACCATGACCATTTCATCTTTTTCCGGGTACAGTGTATCCCGAACTTCATTATCTAACGTGTATTTTTTTTTTTATAAAACATTAAGATGTGATATGAAGGATTTTGGCTGCCATAGTTATTTGGAGGAGGAAGATAACAAATTAGAAAGATATGCGTGTTATCATGTGCTTACGTGCGTGCGCATTAGTGCTTTGTCCTGCAATGACCTTTCCGTTGATTCGTCCCTCTCGTTCAATACATTCATTTTAGTTTGCCTTATATATAGATCACGTCTTCCCGTCTAGCTGATGTATAATTTAAATCCCGGTCTGTGTTAAAGGTGTGTGTTGTTAGAGACGCATCATTAAGCAAATATAAATAAAGTCAGGTGCACATTCGATAAATATTTCTCTTGCTTACTTCAAGAAAAAATGGCATTCATTTTACTTATATAGATCTTATATCACGCAAACGTTTCTTTTCTTTCTTTTTTTCTTTCCTTCAAATCTTTAAATACATTTGTACAAACGGAAATATTTTTTTATTAATTTAGTTCCTATATTTCGGGTTTTATTGTAGTTATTCGTCCGGTTTGCAGTCCAACCTGGAGTAGCTACAATAATATTATCCGTTTTACCGCAATGTTACCACGTTCATTGTTAGCCTAAGTGACAAAAGGATCCGAATTCAACATTGTAAATTCTTAAGAAATTTTCAACGAATTTGTAGTGCTCCCAACTATAAACTCTTCCACTCTACAGTGTTGCAGCCTCCCTATGTGACCTGAGACAATGAATATTCTCCAAGCAAGTTCTGCTTCTCTAAGGAAGTTTCTGTTCTTCAGAACGTAGGACTAGGCATGATGTTTTGTGGAAGACTAATATTTCTAATACAAACAAGTTACGCCCCTCTTTACGCTGCTGCTGATATTCCGTAAGGGAAAAACAAAATCCGATCCAGCTGGGTACCAGTGGTACGGCAAACACTGCTGTCAGAATGCAATTGACCGGAACATAGTACGCAAGATATCGCATTAAATATTAAAAATTCTTACACTCCACTGCTTCAGGCTGGTATTTTATTTATCGCTCCCAAAACACTGAAAGACAGAGTTGACCTTTGCGAGATTTGAACTCAAAATGTATTGAGTTGGCATAAAACTACAAGATATTTTATTCGACGCTCTACCGACTAAGTTAATTCGTGACTTTAACACTCCGATAGGTACCTACTTACAGGTTTACAGATAATTGAACCGAGGAGTTGAGAATTAAATTTCTTGAGAGTTGACGAAACACAGCGCCATTTGAATAGTATGAATTGCTGATGAGTAGACGGTTTTACGATCTCTCCTCTCGACTACTCTAAGCTCTTTGTTTTTGTGGAAGTGGTTTCCAGTTTATAATGTTCCTATTGCATTTAGGCGAGAGGGCCGAATATTCAGTGATAGAAATGAGCTATAGGAACCAAAGATACACTAAGGTCCATGGGACAGGGGCTGAATGGAACTGATGTTAGACGCGGTTACCCACTTCTCTTCAACGCTCATGAACTAAAATGTCGTGAGTTATCGCCCTTTTTTGTTCCCTGGAATTATTAGCAATTCTTAATTTGCTTTCTTTATGACAAAGTGAACAGTTCCCATCCTCATTGATATATGTAATGGATAGAGTGAATAGCTCAATTTATGTTAGAACATACATCAGTAGCACAGCAACATCATTACACACTATGGGATGAAAAGCTTCGAAATTTTCCAGTACTTAGTTACTCTCACATATAATTATAACTGAAGAAATCTAAATACCAGAAGTCAGTTGACGAAGCTCTTGTTAAAAAACAGCATGCGACCTTATTCCTTCCTGAAGTCGGCTGTCGCAGTTTACCAGCAAGATCAGTATGTTATCTTGCAGAGGATTGGTTTGGAACGCAAGCAAGTGAAGTGAGTCACTGGGGAGGTGGTCATGGCAGATAACAGCTGCTCAAAGTGGTTGTGGTTGACAAAAAGCCGTCGAAGGCTAATTCTTTTCTCGCTACTGCACTCAGGAAATGCATACAGAATAAGAGGTGAAACCCTTGTGAGAAAGAGTATCAAACACTGTGATGGATTTAGTCATTAACAGGAGAGCTTGTAACATCTCTAAGAAGTTTCTGCAGCTTTTGCTTGCGTCTAAGCGTCTTAACTAGAATACATTCTCCATAATGGCTCCTAGCCTCCCAGCGACATTTCAAAATATATGTGTGTACGTATATTTATATATATATATATATATATATATATATATATATATATATAATACACTCACCGTAGTTGAAATTGAAGTTGTTAATATGCAATCTCTCTTATAAAGAGAAATATGTTATTTCATGCAATTCCTTTAAAATGAAGTGTAAATACTAATCCAGTGTTTTTCTCTACAATTTCGACGTTTCCTCTTAACTATATAAAATAAATAAAGAATATCTATCTTTTGATAATTTGATCGGCGAGGAATTCCCCCAAAACGGTGCACATTCTCTGGTGATGACACCACAAACTTCTAGTGTCCTGTATGTGGAGCTTTCAACCGGCAGCACTTATATCAGCAAGTTATTTGCAAATAATCTGCTGTCTATAATTTGATTAGAGAGCGTGACTCGGATATGATAACATCCAAGGAGGTTGAACTTGAGATGTTTCGGTTATCAGACACGTTCACGTTTTCCAAGTTAAATTATCTTAAAAGAAGAAAGAATCATTTTTGGTACCGTCAAAAAGAAATTATTTCCCCCCCAAAAAAAAAATTTTGCTAGAATCAATTTAAACACAACTTTTGCTAGAATCAATTTAAACACAACTTACTGGAAAATACCCAATTCATGCAAATATATTTTTAAGAGGTGACACTGAACATAAAGTTTTGACTCCAAACTTCAGCAGGAACAATTTCATTTGGCCAAAGCTTGAGTTTTGCTGAGACTCGTATATTGAAATGGTCGTTTAGCCGTATTTTACTTGATAAAAATGCTTCTTTTTAGATGCGAATTTGAGTACATAATGAGATATGCCATGTATTTCACTATCTTCTTCAGAAGACTGTAATAAAATAACGAAACTTTTCCTGCTTATCATATCATTATAAACTGACAACCAATGTGTTTCATCAATCTCATTAAGCTGTTTTATTGTTACCTCATACTGGTGGTATTTTGATCTCCTGGAGTAAATCATAGGAGAGGATATGAGAGCAGAACTGCAGCACTAAATTGTAAATTATAAAACATCTCTGCTGATTACATCAGTATTACCTAGACTGGTTTGGCTGTGGTTTTTGCTTACTTTTGTTTAATTTTTATTTTCTTTCTTTGCTACCAATTTGCAGCTGCAATTCTCTCTGTATTGTGTTAGAAAACAATAAATAAAAAAGCTTGTCAAACGACTGAATTATATAGAAGGAAAAAAACATAACAAAGGGAGAAAGATAGATGGGCAAATAGAAAGAATATAGTTAGATAGATAGATAGATAGATAGATAGATAGATAGATAGATAGATAGATAGATAGATAGATGGATGGATGGATGATGGATGGATGGATGGATGGATGATGGATGGATGGATGGATGGATAGATGGATAGATAGATAGATAGATAGATAGATAGATAGATAGATAGATAGATAGATAGATAGATAGATAGATAGATAGATGTATACATACATACATACATACATACATGCATACATATGTATGTAAAACGAGAGAAAGAGAGAGTATACAAGCAAAGGAGAAGGAGAAAGAAAGAAAAATAATAGTTGGGAGGAAGATGATTACCAGCGCCACTTCTAAAATTACATCATTGATAATCCAAACAAAGTGATTGTAACCAGTAATGTTATTTTAATGCCATAAAGATAATGATAAGATACTATGGTCAGTTAACCCAGTCATGTTTTGGTTTTGAAAATATATCAAGATGCCGAGGGGAGTCAGACTTGTCATACTTTGTCGTTACTGATTATCTCCCCCTGTCAAAAATGGTGGCGTAGTCTGGTTCAGATTTTGTTTTTTTTTTATATTGAATACATTACCACATACTTTGGACCAGTGGTTCTCAACTGGGGTCCACATAGCCCTTGCGAGTTTATGTAAGACTTTAGGGACTCCATGCAAGCAAATAGTAAATCGGGAATCCACAGTAATATTTCAAGTGTCCATCAAATATTTTGATTTTGATGAAAGAAACAACTAGGCTTCTTTCTCTTGTGTTTTATATTGTTCAACTTACACAAGTTGTGTGAAAACAAAATAGGAATTTAGAAAAGATCGTCTGTAAAACTAGTATTTACATATCAAATGGCTTTGGAGGTCCATCAGAAGTGAACAGTAATCAAAGGGTCCTGAGGCAAAAAACAGGTCTGAGAACCACTGCTTTGGACGAAGTTTGCTTTCTATTCTGACTGAATATAAACATCTCCAGCTCTCATTCGGATTTGAACTGTTTCATCTTTTCTGTGTATCAACCGATGTAAAGAGATACCCAAATTATAAAGTAACGGTCGAATTCAATGTTTTTTTCTAAAATATATTTCTAAACATTTTAAGTTCATTTTAAAAAATTCTTCAAAGAATTATCCTCCCTTCGATTCGGAATCGTTCTGATTCCTTTCTGTAGCGTTTTGGGATTCAAAGTTCCACCAGAAAGTAACACTCTGGCCGCATTATATAATTATATTTGTTCGTCTAAAGTGGGAAGGAAATATCAATGCACTTTTATAGCATTACATTGTTCAAGATGCTCTCACTTCTTTTGTATATTTTCTTAACTACTTTTCATCCCTGTCACGACATCTATCCCAAGTCATTAGCTAATCCCTTTATGTCAATAACTCTGGTATGTTAAGACTATAGGTTTATGAAACAAAGGATTATGGTTACTTATAAATTCTTTACACTGAGTCTAAATATAACAGAGATACTAAACATTGGAAGCTAACAGAGCCAAACAGCTTATTGAATCATTAAAACAATAACATTGACAACGTTATCGACCGCAATAATGAGGCTACAACAACCTCAGCAGCTGTTCGATTCGATGATATCATCTCGTGATGTTGGGCGTTAAAGATATGGTACAATGTGAATTAAAACTCTTTCTAATACTAATCCTTCTTTCGGGGATTAAATACGAACACAAAACAGAAGTTCTATCACTGTAGTGTTACATGTACTGTAGTGTATAACTGACTTGTCAAGTGCTACACTCAGAGCCTGTTTGGGGCAGAGCTTTTTAAGAACAGCTGAGACATTAACAAGACAGCAAGGCCTGAAACAGTAGCAAAATTAATTATTCGACGATTTAATTCCGCCTCATTATAGTCAATGTTACTAATGACACAACTGTTTCTTTCTTGGCGAATATAGAGTGGTTGACTTGAGCTAATATGTGGCTTTTCATGGATGAATTCAAAACCTTGCTAACAGATTGCGTGTATGATATGAAGTTGTGTGGTAAGAGGCTTGCTTCTCAACAACATGTTTTCGTGTTCAGTCCCTCTATGTGGCATCTTGTGCAAGTGTCCTTTAGTATAGCCTCGGGCTGACCAAAGCCTCGTGGGTGGATGTGGCTGACGGAAACTAAAAGAAGCCCGTCGTATATACATACGTGTGTGTGTGTGCATCTGTGTGCCTTTGTATCTGTGTTTGTCCTCCCATTACTGCTTGACAACCGGTTTTGGTGTGTTTACGTTACCGTAACTTAGTGGTTCAGCAAAAGAACCAATAGAATAAGTACTGGACATAAAAAATAAGTCCTGAGGTCGACTTGATCGACTAAAACCCTTCGAGGCGGCGCTCCAGTATGGCCGCAGTCAAATGAGTGAACCAAGTAGAAGTAAAGTGAGAGAGAGAGAGAGAGAGGTGGGAGACTTTGGATACGTTCGACAATACCTTCTGTAGATAACACAGAAAGCTACTCAATACAAGTATTAAAAACAAAATACTTCGATTGAGTGACGTAATGCGTTGTATCTTGACATACCATCTGTTTAAAGCAAAATAATCTACGCTAATAAATTTTAATCGTCTTCGCCAGTTATATATTGAACTATTGGTCGTAGGTCATAGACATTTAGTTACGTTTATGTTTAGAGGTAATATCCTATTAACCTAACATGCAGACCAACAGAGCTTCGTTACAAAACGTTTAGATTCTCCAAACTATAAAATCCGTGGTTTTTATACAGCGTGGTTTTTAATGTTCTGCATAGAGACATAGATATGATAGTGTGGTTAAGAAGCTCGCTTTGCAACGACGTGGTTTTGAGTTCAGTCTCACTGCGTGGCATCTTAAGCAAGTTTCTTATACTATAGCCCCCTACCTACTAAAGCCTTGTGAGTGAATTTGATATACGAAAACTGTGTGGAAGCCTATCGTATATATATATGTGCGTGCATGTACGTGTGTGTGTGTGTGTGCGTGTGTATGTGTGTGTGTGCTTATATTTGTTCCTGCTCACAGTCATGGCAACTGGTGCTGGTTTGTTCCTGTAACTTAGTGGTTGACAAAAGAGACCGATAGAATAAGTACCAAACTTAAAAAGTAATTTACTGATGAAGATTTATTCTATTAAACCATTTCAAGGCGCTTGCCCTGCGTGAGCGGCGCAAATAAATATAATCAACTTGCTCCTTCCATCAAAATTACTGGCCCTCGTGCCGGTGGTACGTAAAAGCACCCACTACACTCTCGGAGTGGTTGGCGTTAGGAAGGGCATCCAGCTGTAGAAACTCTGCCAGATCAGATTGGAGCCTGGCGCAGCCATCTGGTTCGCCAGTCCTCAGTCAAATCGTCCAACCCATGCCATCATGGAAAGCGGACGTTAAATGATGATGAGGAAGATGATGATGATGATTAGTGAGAATTATAGTAGGTTTAATATATAACCTTTAGCCAATGACATATTTTAATTATTCAGAGTAAGAAATAATTGAAATAATAGCTCGTCCTCAAATGAGCTCGAGTCTAAACAGTAATATATCTGAGTAGCGAATTCTTTCAAATGTTAATTAATTGTTCACATGACTTAAGATATTACTACTGCAAGGTTACATACGATTTCTATGGCTGTAAACCTAGTATTTTTTGTTACTTTTTAATTATTTATTTATTTATTACTTTATATCCGCTTGGTAGTTAGTTCGCATGTCCTTGTTTAGTAACACTAAGCAAACGACCTTAAACGTTAGTAAATTATTAAGTTGCGTTAAAAGTGGCTGGATGAAGGTAAAGAAAAAAAAAGAAACGAAAATACACAAAGCGATGAAAACGTAGCAACGTCTGCAACTGAGGAAATAATACTTCTAGTAGTAGTAGTAGTAGTAGTAGTAGTAGTAGTAGTAGTAGTAGTAGTAGTAGTAGCAGCAGCAGCAGCAGCAGCAGTAGTAGTAGTAGTAGTAGTAGTAGTAGTAGTAGTAGTAGTAGTAGTATGAGAAGAGGAAAGTGTTTATTAAACCTCTGAGACTGAAACGTACAAAAGAAAATAATGAGAAACATCTTCCGTTTCAAGCAGAAACAAAAGGTCAACATATTGTAAGATATATTATGCCTATGTTTGTGTGTGTAGATATATGAGTGTGTGTGTGTGTGTGTGTGTGTGTGTGTGTGTGTGTGTGTGTGTGTGTGTGTGTGTGTGTGTGTGTGTAGCATAATGTAAAAATGTGTGAAGTGTATTAAAATACCTTTTAGAAAGTGGAAATATTTATGATATAGAACTCAATATAGAACTCATTTCGTTGGCTTGAGTGGATGGATGTGTTTATTGATTCAAAACTCAGGGCAGATTGTCAAATTTTGATATGTGTGTGTTTGTGTGTGTATGTACGTTAGGTATATGTATGTACATACGCACACACGTACATGTATATACATCGAACATACATATATAGAACATGGTGGTTGCCCCCTCGTTATCGAGTATGACCATTGCACGAAGCTTAATCAATATTTTTATCATGCAATGCCTGGGCAAGAAGATTTTTTAAAGTGAGGAAAGGCTGTGCACTGAGTCAATCCCACTCAATAAGCAACAGCAGCCATAATCCGAAAAGAAGAACAAGTCAACATCATCGGTAACCACTGAGCCGCAGGTTTTATGTCAGAGTTATCGCAGTTACCTAGAAGGATGCCCTAACAAAGGCTAGGAGTCCTTCACTCCCAATGGTTTAACCGCGCGATCGGGTATTCAGTCCGATTATTTCTATGTCCCCACGCATGATACAGCCTTAAGACATTTATTGGATGGCTGTTGACTCTAAAGAGTTCCTCCGCCCTTTGACGGGTTTTGTTTTTCATCCCGCTGGGTGTCCAATAAACACCCTCCTCACCAAGCAAGCTTGGTGGGGTTGCCGGTTTAGTCGTCGATGACCCGACCATGAAACAGGTTGTACTGGGTTACATGTTACCAGTAGCACTCGAAAGTGACCTGACATATATAGAACATACATACATACACACAAACAATCGTTCGAAGCTGATTTTACTCTGTTGCTGTAGTAAATATTTTCGTTGACGCCAAAACAGACAGCTGCAGATTCGTCAAAGAGAGATATTTCATCATAAAAATCATATTCGAAAATGTGTCCCCATGAGAAATCAAATCATTTACTCCCGCTTTTTCATGAAATATTGTACAGCTGTTTCGAGATAGCACTGCGCTCCAAACAGCTGTATCATATATATTTAGTGGATGGCAAAATAATGGGAAAGAAAACTAAAACCCAATGCATATTCCTTTTACACTTTTATACATCTCTACCTTTTCTTTCAAGCATTTCGTACTGTCTCCCTAACTAACTAACTCTTAATTTTCCTACTTTTCTTTTATATACAGCTTGTTACCTATATAAAAATAACTTTCTAATGCGATTTTGCACTCCCCTCCAATAAACACTAGTTTTCATGGCGAAGAGTTGTTGGTATATATTCATCTGAAATTTATTAACAGAAATTGATTTTCTTTACAGTAATTCTGTTCGTGCAGTATCATGATATGATCTTGCCGCAATTCTTTTTTAATACATACTCAGCTTAAGTTAGTTCGAAGTAGTCTAAAGTATTCATGTTTATGTTTGCCAGTCTAGTAGGTTCAGCATGGTTGTACAGTGTATGCTGTAATAATGAACACTACATGCAACACAACACAACTTTGTTGCCATACAGTTTTTGTAAATATTTCTGAAATTGTGTGTATTACAGTATTGTAGTTCACCGCATGGTTTCAAAGGAGAGTAATAATCTAAAGCAGAAGAATGTGATTCAATCTGTGACCCAGAAAGTTATTGCTAAAAGAAAGAGGCTGGTTTATTAGTGAAAGATTCAGTTAAAAAGAAGCCGTTTTCGACAAACTCACTGCATTTTCTTTAAAATCTATTCTTACAAATCAGAAATCATCATCTATTGATGCAATGACATGTATGAGAGTAGCAAAAGACGCAAACTTTGAAGAGTCAATGAGGAAATGACTTATTTAACAATGATCCAGTCGTAATGATATCTATGACACACACAAGCAAAGTGCTGCAACAAGTTTATCCCAAGAACGTCAAGAATTTCGGGGATAGTGACGTATGGTTGTGGTGATTTAGAAATCAGTAAAGAATAACTTAAATTATCCTTTATAAAGCAAGCAACACAATGGCCAAGCAAATCAAACCATTCGAAAAGTGACTTGACTTACATGTGAAGGGCTCTTTATTTCCCAAATGCATAATGAGGATTAAACAAGGTCGCATTGGCCCCACTTTCCCAAAACATCAATACTATAGCGGTGTTAGCATTATTACAATCCAATTTTACCTATAAAACACATTCCTGGAAGTTGGTACATAAATATCAATGACTTATAGGGACACGGTATTTCGTTATGCAACCATAATGTACAACAAAGTATATTAGGCGTTTTTATAAGTCAATACTGTGTTCTACTGTGTTAGCAGTGCTATTAAATGACTTATTCAGGTTATCTGTACAGATTTTCTGTGGAAATTATAGCCAACATTGATTTTGTTACGACGTTTCATATCCGAGTACACCTAATGTATACACACACACACACACACACACCACACACACACACACACATGTATGCTTGTATGTATACATCCAATACCACTGTATATTTTTTCCTCTCTTAGGAAACACACAGGGATTTTCTGAAGTAAAAATTCTACACAACATTCCATATTCTACAGAAATTGGAGCCACATACAGCTTACAATTCTCGTTTGATGGTAAAGTTTTAGCTGCAGGATTTGAATATGGCGGTATTCAGGTACGTATCCAAAATATCTTCGTACATTATTTTTAATGGTCGTGTACAGTATGCCGTTCAGAGATAATCTTGATGATAGATTTCATAACTAATTGGCTATGGTGAGGCATTACTAATTACTTGGCTTTCAGGCTTTTTTTAGGCCCAGTCATCCTAAAAATGTTAACATATTTTTAAGACCACACACACACATACATATATATGATATATATGATATATATATATATATATATATAATAACAATAATAATAATAATAATAATAATAATAATAATAATAATAATAATAATAATAATAGGGAGTATAACTCCAAACTTACAGGGGAAAATTCAATTTAGTATTAAATCAAATTTCACAATATAAATATGTAATATATAAATTAGAGAAAAAACACTATTATGTAATTCAAACAATGATAGACATAAGCCAAATCATACACTAGGCACATGCATCACAACCATATGTGTGCGACATGGTGATCTCATATCAAGATAAACAGCGCGTGATCTTGCAGGTGGGGCCCAGTTAGAATTTTCTTCTGGACGAGTAGCCCATCCCGCTCAAAAGGTCCCTGAATAAGGGTTGTTTAAGGATGTTGAACGAAACATCCATGTTTCCAGAGGTGAATTATTCAAACCCCAAATAATGCCTCTCAACACATGGCTATGATGCTCTCCCACAACTTCTGCTCGTGATCAGAGATGCACATATCGTCAGCCACTAAGGGACATGGTCAACTGGTGAAGGTCAAGCAACTAACAAGCAAATCTGTATTATAATTATTGTTGTTGTTGTTGTTGTGTTGTTGTTGTTGTGTTGTTGTTGTTGTTGTTGTTGTTAAGGGAGCAAGCTGAAAGAATCGTTAACAGGCCGAGCAAAATGCTTAGCGGTATTTCGTCCGTCTTTGCTTTCTGAATTCAAAAGCGACCGAGGTCAACTTCGCCTTTCATCCTTTCGGAATTGATAAAATAAGTACCAGTTACACACTGTGGTCAAAGTAATCGACTAGCTCCATCCCCCAAAATTCCTGGCCTTGTGCCTATAGTAGAGAGGATTATTATTATTATTATTATTATTATTATTATATTATTATTATTATTATTATTATTATTTGTAGTTTTTTAGTTTCTTGGATTTAACCCTTACGAATTAAGTATTTTCACACATGAATCAATGAAACGAAGCTTTGGTTATTTGCTCAAAATCCTTCCAATCCAACGAGTTAATCTGAGACAAAATTCGTTGGCAGAATCCGAAAAGCGTCGGGCAAAATTACTTATGATATTTAGCTACGACCCTTTACGTTCCTCCCAAGGTTAATATTGCCTAATCTTCTCCCTGGCTTGATAAAATAATGAAACTGCCAAGTACTGGAATCAAGTTGATAGACTATGTCCATTACCCAAATCCTCAAATGTGAGGTCTTTTGCTTATTCTGGGAAACATTCTTGATTTCTGAGCCAAATGCCATAGAGTTAAGTATGAATTCACACCAATCGAAGTCCGAGTGCAAATTTGGTTTCAAACAAAACTTATTATATTTCACTTGTAACTCTAACGCCGTTCAGAAATTCTCTCTCTGACTTCCCGTTTTCTTCTCTAAAATAATAAAATAAACACCTTTTAGGTTTAGTTCAACGAAATTCTTTCGAAGTATTTCACTTCTTCTGCTCGCTAATTTTCTTTTATACCACGGTCACCATTCTATCTCGTCTCTATCATCAAAGAACTTGTTAAAATATAAGAAACCAAAATGACTACGGAGGGAGTGAAGCATAAAGGAGGTACAATCGTGTCGAACTGAATTAAGTTCGATCTGTAATTGTAGTTGTCTGGCACAGTCATGCCTTTGGTTGTCAGAAGTGAAAGTAGAAAAATCTGACGTCAGACGTCAACCTCGTGTATTTACGTCGTCATGTTTAAACTTTCGTTTATTTACGTACCACCACGCTTTAATTTACGCCGTTTATTTACGTACCACCACGCTAGGTTTATAAACAATTGAAGCTTGAAGTTAAGTTTATAAATAAATACATTTCATTCCATGTTCTGTTGAAACTTTATAAATAAATATATTCTTGCATTATTCATTATTGTTTTTAAAAAAGAAATCACACCAAATCTGCACAAATGAACCCCCGTGACCATCACTGCGATCACATACACCAATCAGAATGACCACTGACCACCACGTGCGTAATTCAAAATTTGAAATTTCAGTTTGAAAGTCTTTCAGTGTGATATCAACACGTGCGAAAAAATTTTCAATATGGCTTTAGCATATCCAAGTCTAAGAGGAATTAGTCACCGCGATATTGCCATCGCCACGGCTACAACAGCAGATAGCATTAATTGGCTTAAGAGACATGGCCTTTTGAATACCCAGAAAATATGTATATCGTGTGGAGGTAGCATGAGTGAAATAGCGAAACAAAGTATATCGGATGAAGTAATATGGTCGTGTGGAAGGCCTTGTAGAAAATCCGTGTCAATTAGAAAAGGAACATTTTTAGAAAATAGTAAATTGAAGTGTCAACAAATCATAGATATATTGTTTTACTGGGCCAAAGAAGATTTAGCAAAGGGAATAGGACAGGAATGTCATTTAGCAAATGTAGCCGTGACAGATTGGAGAAATTTTTGCCGTGATATATGTGCAGAATATTATGTTGCACAGAACATTAAGCTCGGAGGACCGAACCGAATCGTAGAGATAGACGAAAGCGCGTTTGTTAGAAGAAAATATAATGTTGGCCATCGGGTTAAAACGCAGTGGGTGTTTGGTGCTTTAGAAAGAGATACCAGAAGATGTTTTTTAGTGGCAGTGGAAGATCGGACAGCGGACACTCTTTTACAAATTATACGAGAGCGTATATTGCCTGGTACAACCATAATTTCCGACCTTTGGCGTTCGTATAATACGCTCAGTCAGCTAGGATACAGACATTTTGTTGATCCGGTAATCATTGCCACAACCAACCACATAGAATGTTTATGGAAACATGTGAAGAATCGTAACAGAAGAGAAAACGGAACAGCCCGAAATTTACTTCAGACCCATCTCATCGAATTCATGTGGCGCTATGAATTTAAGGACGATATATTCGGAAAGTTGATGGAGCAAATTCGACAGCTATATCCATGTGTTTAAGATATAGAGAGTATAAGTATCAAAACAGAATAAGTATCACATTTATTTTTTAAACTTAACTTCAAGTTTATATTTTGATAATCTCTCCGTTGAAAATAATATTTTTACATTCTAAATAATTTGCGTTTATTAATTTGATATATTTACACGCGTTTTTGATTTTGCGTTTTTTAATTTGATAAATTATACGGAAAGAAACGAAGATGGACGAGAAAAAGTGTGACGTCATTTTGACGTCACACTTTTTCTACTTTCATCCTGACAACCAAAGGCATGACTGTGCCAGTTGTCTTATTTCATTCGAGAAAGGAATGAACATTATTATCTTCTTAACATCTTTGTAATCAAAGCGATGGATTAGCAGATTCATTAGAATTTTACGGTATATACTCTAGCTCATTGCACTTTAAGAACAATCTCTGTTGGGGTCAGCTTTTCCCTTCATCCCTTTCGAAATCGATAATACAAAATATCAGTCAAGCACTGGAGTCGATATAATCGACTATACCCCACCACCTACCACCAAAAATTTCTGGTCTGATACCTATTTTGGAAACAATTATTATCTCGCCGTTGAGGCACAATGGCCCAGTGGTTAGGGCAGCGGACTCGCGGTCGGAAGATTGCGGTTTCGATTCCCAGACCGAGCGTTGTGTGTGTTTATTGAGCGAAAACACCTAAAAGCTCCACGAGGCTCCGGCAGGGGGTGAAGGCGACTCCTGTTGTACTCTTTCGCCACAACTTTCTCTCACTCTCTCTTCCTGTTTCTTGAGTAACGCTGCGATGGGCTGGCATCCCGTCCAGCTGGGGGAACACATACGCCACAAAAACCGGGGAACGGGGCCCATGAGCCTGACTAGGCTTGAAAACGGCGACGTTTATCGTTTTATTATCTCACCAATCTAACAGCGGATTGACAGATTCATTAGATTGTCTAATAAATGCTCCCCAGTCTTTTAATTACGGTAGTTTACATTCTCAATTCAAATCGCGCCGTGGTCAATTTACTGTTCATCCTTCCGGGATCATTAACGTGAAATACTAAGTTCGATTTATATTGCTACAGTTGATCTTAGCTGAATGGAATTAGAATAAAAGACAGGAACCAATTTTTGGTTTAGTAACCCAAAGAGATTCAAAGTTCAATGTTTTCCCTTTATTCAATATTCATTATTCTGTATCAGTATAAATTAGGTAAGATATGAGATGCGTTTATGAAATTAACGAATAAATGAAACGAGGACAGCCTTGTTGATTCAGACTTCAGCTGTGAAGACAGAAAATGTTATCTGAATAACTGACAAGACAATAATTAGTTTCCACAGCAAATATTTATTATTGATTAATCGATTTTGAAGGTGTTACATAACAGATGGTACCGACTAAATATGGCTAGAAATGATCGATTAACTGACCCAAGACATTTTCGAGAAACATAATGCAAGAAAAGCCCTCAGATTTCAGACTTAAAGGCCTTATTCATCCAGCTCGACTTATAGCGATGATGGCGAGTAGCTTAAATCCGATGTGTGAATTTTTTTAGTAATGTTTTTATTGGAGTATAACTAACATATATATAAGAATTTCCGTTTAAAGTAAAAGCTTATAAATAAGATTTTTAAAACAAGTTATTGCAGGGAGATTATTTTAAATTCATGAAGTATCACCAAAAACGAACTCATGATGTATCACTGCTGGTGCATGTGTCATTCGTTCGTCATTAGGATAATAATGGAATATAGGATAATAATATATAAGACCATAAATATAGGGGAGAGAAAAGAGTGAACTTTAGATCTTATGTTTATATTAAAATTTATCAAATTAAAGACTTTTAAAATAAGTTTCGAAGATTATCTTATAATTTTCGAATTCTAATTTCCATCTTTAAAATATTTACTGAATTAAAAATTTTTTTGTATGGGAAGCATTATATGTAAATCCATTAGCCTTCAACTAACGAAATATAGTCACTCGATCTCAGAAACAGAAGACAAATCTCTCTTCAATCATATACTACTTTCTTTTAAAAGCAAGGACACATTGGAAATGTCGTACTTGATATACAAAAAGACCGAGATACGCCTATGTCATAGTCTGAATGCTTTTTGATGAGAGCTGACCTTTGGCCAAAATCAATTGTACACATATAGTCGCAGACTGAATAAACACTTACATTAAAAGACCCTGGTGAACAAAGCGACGGGACGGACATTGTCGTAATACATTTAGTCAATGGCCTATACGATCAGGGCTGAACTAAGATTAAATAACATACTCACACACACACACACACACACACACACACACACACACACACACACAAGAAAACAAGGTTTATTCACATGAATAGGAGTATAAAGAAAAGAGATTGAAAATTTACTTGGAGTCTTTTAAAAGATTTATTTACATTTACGTAACCGGTTCCACAGGTTTGAAATGTGATTTTCAAAAGTACTGCGAGATAGAAGGGTCTGGAGCCACGCCCTATCGTGACAAATACAGCGTGGCTCGAAGCCCTTCCATTTCACACCACTTAATCTAACTATCTGTCTATCTATCTATCTTTTTACCTACTTACATACCTACCAATATATCATATATTACGATACAATATAAACAATTTTTTACGGTAGATTTAATGTTATAAATTTTAAATCCACAATCCATACAAACAAATATATATATATATATATATATATATATATACAACATCGTAATATATGATACATTGGAATCTATTATAATATGTATTGTGACGTGAAGATTACCCTAAATCTAATAATATTGTTATTATTGATAAATATTGTAATAATAATAATAGTAATAATAATAAGTGTTATCATGTACATTGTTTTGTCTTGGTATAAAAGATGGACTACAGCAAATATTCTGCTCAAAACCACAGATTTGCTTGTCGGTTGTTTGACTCTAACCAGTTGAGCATGTCCCCTCAGTGGCTGACGATATGTGCATCTCTGATCACGAGAAGAAGTAGTGGGGGAGCATCATAGCCATGTGTTGAGAGGGATTCTTTGGGGTTTGAATAATTCACCTCTGGAAACAGGGGTGTTTCTTTCAACATCCTTAAACAACCCTTATTCAGGGACCGTTTGAGCGGGATGGGCTACTCAACCTGAAGAAAATTCTAACTGGGCCCCACCTGCAAGGTCATGTGCTGTTTATCTTGATATGAGATCACCATGTCGCGCACATATGGTTGTGATGCATGTGCCTGGTGTACCCTTATCAGACGGGTGGTCATGATGGGTGTACTGGGCTTCGTATATTTTACCCCAGTGTCACTTTGATGGCATGAACTGCTCTCTCACTCAATAATAATAATAATAATAATAATAATAATAATAATAATTGATTATTGTTTATGTTGTCATGAGCGTAGACGTATGTATATGATCCAGTATATATGTATATATATGCATATGACGAATGGTCTATTTGCTTGGACCTATTGTTTAATTGTGCTTATTTATGTATTCATACACATGTAAAAGTGTATATACTCTGCTTGTGTATGTATATATGTATATGTGTACGTGTACATGGATATTTGTTCATATTTTTATACATATTAAATTGTACGTGCATCCTGTTTCATGTATTAATATTTTTAAAGTTCTTTATAATCTCTGACGAGGCCTATGGTTATTTATAAGTACCCTATTTTTAAATGCCTCCAACCTCAATATTATTGACAACTATAGGCACTGGAAAAAAACTACTTTATCCATAGGCTGAAACAGCTGTAAGGAGTGATTTTAATGATTTCAATCATTTATATTATGTTTTTATAATTGTATTCTTATCTTATATGTATCAAATTATAATGTATATATTTATGCTATTATGGTTCACATTTTTGTTAAATGAATAAATAAGTCAACATTCTAATATCCTAAAGCTGATAAGCCAATTAAATTGTTTCTCCATTTTCTTATTTGTATTATAAATTAATGGTAAAATATTTCTTTACTTTCACCCATTTAATACAATAAGCAAGTTAATTGCATTGCAATTAAAAACACTTGTGTATTAAGAATTTGGGTATTGTACCAACAGCATATTGGATAAATATTATCCCTTAGTGGGTTGGATCCATAACCCCTAACTTACTTGGTGTTTTATATATATATATATATATATATATATATATATATATATATTTATACCAAAGTGATTTTTCCTATCTTAAACGTCTTCTGGAGTAACAATAGGATTTGTGAGTGGATGATGCAAAACTTCGTTAACACTGTATATTCTTTAGTACCAATTGGTTAAAGCTGAAAAGCTAATACATATATATGCAATAGTAAATGTTGCGCATTTGAAAAGTGTAATGACTACAAAGCGCGCGCGTGTGTATTCATAAAAGTATTCAAAAACAGTCAAATTCTAAATAATTAAATATTACTGTTATTTACTTGTACTGAGTGCAAGGTTCATGAACCTAACTTTCTGGAATAAGAAACTTAGAAAGCTGGCTGAGTGTTAATGGCGGAATGAAATGCTCTCCGAAATGCAAAGGTCACAGCAGGTATGGCCTCCTGTGTACGAACGCGCCTTCTGTAGTAGTTTCCACTTGGTCTTGAAGGGGATGGAGTTCCTTTTAAGGTACCAGATGTGGGCGGCGAGGATCCCCTTCAAGACCAAGTGGAAACTACTACAGAAG